>NC_057812.1:251592188-251792511 GCF_018294505.1 Triticum aestivum
ATGTATAGTCAGGAGTGATGGCCAGTCTAACGCAGGGTGATGCCTGGAAATAACATTGGAGATAATATTTAGTCGCAGGTTTTACAAACAGTAGGGTTTGAGGTATTACCACCATACACTGGGTGATGATTACTGAATTATTCATTCCAGCAGCCACACCAGCAGTGCCTGAGAAATGCTATTGTTCCTGTTGATAATATTGCACTGGCCATGCTGTGACATATTATACCAGTAGTAATAGGCTAAAGCGTTAAAATGGAACTCTGTAATTGATGATGCATCCTGTGGGTTCACTTCTGATAAGATTACTAATATGTACTGTTCATGTGGATAATGATCTATCAGCTCTCATTGATATGCAACCTTCCCTGAAATACCATGTTCATAGCCTTGACTCCTTCTATGAGTTCCCTTCTTCCACTTTTAGCAGTAAACCGGATAAAGCACGTCTCACAGAAGAAGACCTTGCCTTGAATTCTCATATTTCGTTCTTTACTGAGATTATTCCACCCCCCACTCACACTGTCCAAAAAACGGAAATTTGAGTTATTTTTCATTTTTATAGTGTTTAGTATTCTTTTCATTTTTTAGCTAAGCCAGCTTCAAGCAAATATCTGGAAACCAAAAATCTTGTCATGTCTATAATGGCCGTGCAGCACCTTCTTCTTCCGTGAAGTATCCAAATCAAAGCTTGCACTGATGGGCAGCAAAATCCTGCATTTGTTTCAAAATCTAACAGGAGTCATTATAACTATGAATATGCACATATTTGCCTTATGATGTTTTGTTTGTTTGATGAAAACATTGTCATTACTAAGCAATCTAACCTTAGACAGCTGGTTGTAAAATATTTCCCATTTTCCCCTCGTAAAAAATTACACAGGAGTGCTCCAATCAAAACTGTGCAAATATGTATGTTAGTTCAGCTTCTTGTGCTCAACATTGTTCCATTTATCTCCAATGTTTGTCTAGATTTTTTCATGTCCATAGGCTTAATAGTTTCATCCCCAGCTCATGTAATCTTTCTTGAGAAAAGAATGTGCTAGTATTAGTTTCTGGAGGGCAGGACAGTTGTCACCAAGATCAGGTGGTAAAGAAAAGTTCAGTCTAGGAGTTGAATCATTTTCTTGTAGTCTTGATCATGGAAACTTTTATTATGTAAAACAAATTGTTCTTTTATCACAGCCCTGGACTCGAATTCATTTAACCTTTTTGACAATGCTCTGTACAATATCATATGTATTCATGACTTGCCAGGCATACCAACTTGATTGGATAAATTTATTTTTGTTCTTTGTTTAGTTCATTTCCAATTAATGTACTAAATTTATAAGGGAATGCTGACATGTTCTGTGGGCCATGTGGGTTAACTGGATGTTGATGATCACTGTCAAATGCCTGAAGTACACTGAAGTTATAATTTTACATTTTGATTACTGTCTAACTGAGTTCACGGGTTCAAGTCCTGGAAACAGCCTCTTACAGAAATGTAGGTAAAGGCTGCGTACAATAGACCCAAAGTGGTCGGACCCATCCCCGGACCCTGCGCAAGCGGGAGCTACATGCACCGGGCTGCCCTTTTGTCGCGATATCTTATGGGTTTCACCTCTAGCCTACCCCAACTTGTTTGGGACTAAAGGCTTTGTTGTTGTTGTCGTTGTATTACTGTCTAACTGAGTTCTGTATTCATGTTTTATGAGTTTGTCCAAATGAAGGAACTGTGAGCATAGGGTGTTGATTCAAGAGGAAAACCCTAAGTAGGAAGGAAGGAATAAGTAACTGGAAGAAGAAAGAAGTCACCTGAGTTTCCAGAAAACCCTTGGGGAAGACAAGAAAAGAATGAAGTACAGACAAAGCAAAGCTCTAATCCTCCTCAGATAATTTTCTGATGCCCCTCTCCATTTGCAGTAACGCATTGCTTCATACCCCCTACTTATAGAGGATTGTACACCACCTTGGCTACAAAGTTACAAGGCGAGGAGACAACTTTGAAAGGTAAGAATTTCTCATATTAATTTAATTTACCAGGTTGTTTTCAAAGTTTCAATGCATCGACAAACTGAAGTACTTCAAACTACTTGGATTCTATGTGTTCCTTTGTTCCCTCTTTCTACTCTGCAGACATCTTATGCAAAATTATGCAAACTGTCATAATTGAGCCATTATGGCCTGTAGTTCTAGCTTATACTCATGTGGCAGTTTGCGGTTCACCAGTTCTATCAAGTATAATTATTAATGCCAACAGATAATGGTTAAGTTCAGCATATCAGCAGGTTGCATATCTTAAATTGCAGAATGTGGTAACCTCAGTTGGACATAAAAGAGACACATTATCATATATCTCTCTCTCTTAGAAATACGCTGAAATTATACAAAACCATGGGGATGACTTTGCCTGTATTTTGTAATGGTTTGTGCTGTCTATTCAATATCATGTGGCAATTGGCATGCTCTTATTCTTACCATATACTTCTAGCGATGGCTGTCCCACAAGTTGACAAGAAAATGCTTGGTGAACTTGAAGTTATGGGATTCCCCGCCGTTCGTTCAATTAGGGCACTTCATTATTCTGGTACGTCTGTTTCAAATGGGCTTAGAAGGTAATGTTCTTGTATTACAGGATCTTTCTATCATAGTCAGGCGGACAATCCATCAATCATACCACAATAGGTCATCTGGTTCTATGGCCTCACCAATTATATTTGTACTGACAACCGAACCTTCTTACTATTTGTGTTTCTTGAAAGTTCAAAGTAATTATTTAACTGCAGAGATAGGGCGACACGTTTTTTTGTAAACATGTTTTTCTTCTATATCTAGCTGAATGAACTGTAGAAATAATCCACTGTCCTTGTCAGGTAATTCCAATCTTGAATCTGCGATAAATTGGCTTCTGGAACATGAAAGTGACCCAGACATTGATCAGCTACCATTGGTAGGTTTTCTTGTGCAATCGTGATTTGTTAACAGAAATCTGTTCTGATGTGGCTTATTCTACACTCACTTGATATCCTCAACAGTGCTATCCTCTAAATATATAGCTGTGAATTGTTTTCCCTGAGATTCCAGCATAAAACCTTTTCCGATTCTGTTAAATACTTAATTCTGAAGCAACTTGCATGTCAGTGCATGTCTGTGTAGCAGTTTAGTTGTCTAGTCTGTAACCTAATGCTCTGTAGAGCTAGACAAACTCTCCAATATAGTTCCTTTATTTTATGTCTACAGTCTACATATCTGCATTGTCATGTCAAACACTTTTTTCAAACCTCCTGTTCTGATTTCTTGGTACTCCTTTGTATGTTTTAGGTTTCAAGAGAAATCAGCATTGAATGTGGTGACACATCAAGCGAAGTGAGAAACAGCGTTCAAGGAATGAGGTTAGTTTTTTCCAGAATGTTATAGAAAAGAAAGCAGGAAAATATTACTCGCCTTAATCTAAGGGTCTAAGTTCTTAGATGAACTGGTTGTTGTATAAACTCAATAAATCAAAATATGATATCAGCACTGCCATGAGTGTGGGCACTTGACTGGCTGTTGCAATTTCGAGAGAAAAATTGCTGCCCTCTCGACTCCACATCACCGGCCTTTTGAATGTACTAGTTGTTGAATAAAACTCAATAGGAAAATATCATGTGTTATTTTGTGGAATTGGAGCACAAATCACTGTTCAATAGCTATCCTGCCAACCATCTGGAAGTCTGCACTTGATAATCCGCAGCATTTTACATTTATGTGTGTCAGCCTGCTATATCAACCTAACACATCAGTGAGCAAACTCTTAAGAGTCTCTGCAGTGCTTAATGGAAAAAGGTGTCGTGTTGGGGATAGCTCAAGGGAGGAAATGACCTTTTTTATATTTTCCTTCCTTTTTTACAAAATAAAATAGCTGATCTGGGGAAATTTGCCATTAAGCCTGAGCACTTGCTACATTTAACAGTCTAATTTCATGCACTGGTAAAATGGAAGCTACTAATGACCAAAAGTTGTTGAATAAGGCAAGTCATGTGTAAGACTTAAATGCTTACTCCCTCTGTTTTTTGCAAGGCTTCCATGCATTTAAAACAAGCTTTGCAAAATGCTTTACCGAAAAAGGCTTTCGCCCCGCTTTATAAATAAAGCAACCACCGAGCACAAGGTTATCAAGGTACCAACCGAACAACACACACAACGCCACCGCAGGCAAAATGCTTTTGAATACAGATCTAACGGTGTCAGTTTTGTGTCACGTAACCTACATATTGTTTATATAATTGTTCGTCTCTTGGTCAAGCTTGAATCTTGGAATGCATGGGTACCTCACAAAAAGAAACAGAGGGTTATTATTACGATTTACGGACTACCGATGGAGAATATGCATTCATGAGAAGCTTATCTACTCCAAGTAACTCAACACATGTCGGTATTTTTTTTATTTGCTATGCTGTTGCATAATAATCATGGGATTGAGCATGGTTGTCTTGTAGGACCCATGCCCAGGCGAGAAAACCAGAAGAGCAAACTACAGCTGGAAGTCAGAAGGTGCTACCTAAACATTTCTTCGTAATTTTTGATATCTCAGTCCTTTCTTGTCATGTTAGTATGTTATGGTTAAGTCTTTTTGTCATTCATGGAGGACTTGAACCTGCCTAATCACTATTGGAAAAAGTAACCAAGCTGAAATTTACATCAATTCGTTTCCTCTGTTTTTAACTCACAACCTCAGTTTCAACGAAGGATTACTCATAGCACATTGAACTAAAAATATTATGTCTGTAAATGAGATAAAAGTGCAGACGTTTTCTTTTGTCATTGTTCCGGTATGCTTACATAATGTAAATATTGTCGTAAAATGTTGACTAGTAGGTACCGCATCTCAGCCACCTGCCAGGCTGCCACTTCACCAGCATTTTGTCTTTATGCCTCACCTAATCCGAGCTAGTGTTTATAGTTCATAATCTTTTGTCACACCCAATTTTTTTTATCAGGAGACTTCAGAGGTGGAAAGAGAACTCAATGCCAATGAACATGAGGAAGAGGATAGAAAGAGGTTTGTACCTGTTTTGAATATATGTTGTCTGGCGAGCATTTTGTTTACCATTCCTGGTAGACTGCAACCCTCGTACATTGCAGGGTTTTAGCACTACATAAGTCAAAGCGTGACGAGGAAGAAAAAGCACGAGGGAGAATCAGAAATCAACTTCAGGAGGATAAGGTCTGACAATATTTCAATGCTATTAAGAAGTAAAAACCATAACACTGCAGCAGGGAAGAGCTAGAATGTGTTTTGCTGTAGTTGTATTTATCATATCTCACCATAGCAGCTATCATGCAATAAGCTCATGTTGGCCTGCACTGTTCTCCGTTTGGATGTCAAAGTCTCTTTGTTGTAACCTGTCGCTTGTCCACCATCATTTTTGCACTTTTGTGTTGCATACTGGATGCAGAAGTAGTAGCTTGTTAAAAAATGATGTCATGCTATATAAATATGAACACCATTGATTTTGGTTTGCAACAAAAAGAGTCAACGATGACACATCCTTACTTTCCACTAAATGTTACAGTACATGCTAGAGGATGATAGAAAGTAAAACTTACTATTGTCAATGAAGATCAGCTCTGTGCTAGTATTGTGATATTTTTGTCAAAAGTATTTGTTAGGCTGTTTTACATATCCTATGAGCATTATCTTAAATGTGGAATTTATTTGTTGTTTTTCTAAAGAGGGAGAGGATTCAAGCTGCTAAAGATGTTATCGAAGCAAAACGGACTCTTGAAGAAAATCAAAGAAAACGGTGGGTTTCGTAGGCAACTCACATCTGCTATTTCCAACTCAAATGTTCTCATGGAAACAATATTTTGTTCAATACAGCATGATGGAAAGTCGAAAAGCAGAACAAGAGGAGGAGAAAAGAGCAAGAGAGAGAATCCGTCAGCGTATAGAGGATGATAAGGTCCCATTGAATCTAAACTAACTAATATTTTGAAACTTTGATGTTTCATTCCGTCTGTTATTTTGAATTCAATTTTTATAGGACAATGGTCAATGAATTCCATGCACTCCTTACAGTTGCTTCTTGGGTTTCCACATCAATAATGTTACCCTATATGTCTATATCTCTCCACAGACCCACATCTACATGCAACAATACATCCTTTTTTTGTGTGAATGCCTTTGAATTTCAACTAATCAAATTTGGTCTCCTTGCAATGGAGCAAGCCTACCATATAATTATCAATTCAGTCTACTCATGGCAATATTATCAGTAGAGTGCAATCAATATTTCCTACATGATCAGAGTGAGAATTTTCTTGTGTTTACTCATTAGCCACTATTTTTCTGCGGAACTTTCGGACTTTCAGCGAGATACTGCATTGCTTGTTGGACTGCTGAAAAGTCTTAAATTATTTTCCTGTATGCAGGCAGAAAGAAGGAGAGGGCTTGGTTTGCCACGGGAAAATACAGTAGCATCAGCTCCGATAGTAACTCTCGCAAAGGTCTAAAGTTCCCCATAGTACTATATTACATGAGCAAAACCAACCAAACACATTCCTCACTCTTTTTTGACTGCTCAGGTAAAACCTATTGAACCAGTTGTAACATCAGAACAATTGAGAGATTGCCTACGAACTCTGAAAAAGAATCACAAGGTAAAGTGATCATCCTGCAGTTATGATTTATGATACATGGAGTTGTTGTCTGTTTTGCACAATTAACACAATGAACCTTCTACGCTCTGCCGCATCAATCTTGATTACTATTTCACACAAATGCGGCTGTACGACTTCTGTCGATGCAGATAACTGAAACTAGCCTGTTTGCACACCAGGATGCTTAGTTTCTGCATCATGTGCTCTTTTAGGTTGTTTTATTTTTTTAGCTTATCTTTTATAGTCTGGAACTGGGCCTTCCATTTTGTTCGCAACGGTCTAACATCAGCACTCTAATACTTCCTCCGTTCCTAAATATAAGTCTTTTTTAGAGATTTCAATACAGACTACATGGTTTGTATATAGACATATTCAGAGTGTAGATTCACTCATTTTGCTCCCGATGTAGTCCATATTGAAATCTCTAAAAAGACTTATATTTAGGAATGGAGGGAGTAGAATTCAGCAGTCTGCTTGAGTGCTTGTGCAAGACATGCAGAATGAAGCTGTATAGCGCAATAACCCCTTGTGTTATGGGGATGCCAGAAACCATCTGACGTGTCGGTTGCCACTCTATTTATAGGATGACAACGCTAGAGTGAAAAGAGCATTCCAAATATTGCTGAAGATAGTCGCCAACATAGTAAAGAACCCAGAAGAGGAGAGGTTCAGGAGGATTCGACTAAGCAACCCTGTTTTCAAGGTAACTGGAGAACGCTACGGGGAAAGTATCGGCTATTTAGTTCCCATATGCTACGTATGGCTCTTTAGTTCAGAAAGCCGCCTCATCCTCAACCCCTGCTGTTTAACAGGACAGGGTGGGTAATCTGCAAGGCGGCGTAGAGTTCCTGGAGCTGTGCGGGTTCCAGAAGCTCAGGAACAACAGCTACCTGGTCATGCCGAGGGGCAAGGCCGACGTGGCGCTCCTCAACGCGGCGGGGGTCGAGATCGCGTCTGCCATGGAGAATCCCTACTTTGGGCTGCTCTCCAAGTGAGCGGGACAGCCTGCATTCATCTCTGCTTCACCATTAAGAGCTCATCTATATTCGGTACTACGAGCTTTGTAAATATTAAAAACCTTTGTGGCAATGAAGTGTGAGTACCAGCGAATGGACGGCACGGCGCTGTAGCTCATAGATCTCGTCGATGGGATCTATCCCCTGTATGTAACTGAACAAATTGTGTTCCAGTAAATCTCATGATTTGTTGGCAACAGTGGGGGCGGTGTACAGAAATCAAAACAAAAATGAGACGAGATGCCTGCAAAACGATGATCGAGCTGTGATGCCATGTCCCTGCTATTTCTCATCTTACCCAAGAAAACGATATGTGATTGTAACTGTAATCAAACCATGTCACTTGTTACAGTGGCGTGTATAGCAGTATAGGTGATGGGAGATTACTACTAGATGCATTCCCCCGCCCCACACATGTTCATGCCCCGTAACGTTGGGTCACTGTTGCTCATGGAGCAAAACATTGAATGCCTTTTATTCTCCGGGTGGAGGAGAAGGGAAAGGGCCCTGTGCCGGCACATGCCATGCTTTGAGCTTTTGCGTGTGCACCTGTACTTTGGAGCTTCAATTCTGCGTGTGGAGGGACCCCGTCCTAGACTCGGAAAGCAGCTTCTTGATAGCAGCTGCTGGGGCCTGGATTTTCTGCTCTAATCATCTTCCCATCAGTAGAACCTTGAAGTTGAGCTATGTGCCATGGATTTCGGAAATTCCTGCCTTGGGCAAAGATTGTTTTCTGATGGAGATCTTCAGCGAGGATGTACTAGCAGCAAGAGTACAAAACCGTTGCATGCTCGATGGAATATGTAGCATGGCAACATCAAATCTGTGACACCGGCTTCTTCATTCTTTTTTGACAAGTGGCACGAACGGATAAACCATGCAAAACACCGGCTAGCACATAAATTACGAGAGCTGGGAAATTCTCTATCTAAAAAATGGACGGAGTAATTTTCACACAACAAACACACGGAACGCGAGAACAAGACCAATGATGCCACTAGTCTATACCAATATAAAAAGACCCAAAGGGGCAGATCCAAACCATCACGACCGTCAAATTATATTATCTAGCGGTTGAAATCGCTTCAATGTTGAGCACCAAACATATTTAACGCTTTAATTACCCACCACTGCCATTGGTTATAAACACATTTTGACTCAACGTTATTCCATAAAATCTGTCATGTAATTAATATCCTACCATTCCCGCGAAAAAGTAATTGATATCTTACCAAATACCAACATGCAACAGATATATCTTACCTAATATAACGTGCAACTAATATCCTACCTAATATAAACATGCATTGCACGTACATTATTACTAGTCGTATTAAAGGTTCTTAAAAAAAAGGTTATCCTTCACCCGCAAAAAAAGCCTCCTGATTCATGTAAAAAAAAGTTCTTTCCATTCCTTTAGAGCATGGACTGATTCATGTAAAAAAAGTTCTTCGGATTCCGTTAGAGCTTAGAGCGTATACAACCGGGCTTGGTAAATCGGGCTCCTTAAACGCTCGCGCACACGTCCGGACGCGACCACGAACAGTGCTGGATGGCCCGCCGTACCGCATGCTGGGCAGTCGCACGCTTTAAATGTAAACCCTCAAATCCATGCACATGGATCATATAACAAAAATTCGTCACAATTCATCAGTTCAACAAATGCAACAAAGCAAAGTAAATCATAGTTCAACACTAGACATGCCAAAATGAAATTCAAGTCCGAGCGTGACGGATCACTCATCAGACGCCATCCGAGCCACCTGCTCCACCGCGGCCATCCTTGCCGCCTGCTCTGCGTCCACCCGTTTTGCTTCCGTTGCAGCCATCCCCATTCGCGCCGCCTCGTACTCCCTACATTCGTTGATCTTCTTTTTTCTGACAAGCCATTTTCTTGCTTACTCATCCAAGAGGCTTGTGTCTGTCAACATTATCCTCGAATCCTCCGTGTCTCGAGCAAGTTGCAACCTCTCCATCTCAATCTCTATTGATCCAAAGGTCTGGACCTTCTCGAGCTCCCATTCGAAACAAAGTTTTCTTCTTCTCCAACTCTATCGTCTCTCTCCCAATTGCCAACTTGTTGCTCTCAATTAGCTACTTGGTGTTCACCCTATTTCGGTCCATCCTTTCTTTTTGCGCATGCAACATGAGCTTGTACCTCACCTCTTGAAGGAAATATGCCCTAGAGGCAATAATAAAGTTATTATTTTATATTATATTTCCTTATTCATGATAAAGGTTTATTATTCATGATAGAATTGTATTGACCGGAAACTTAAATACATGTGTAAATACATAGACAAATACGGTGTCCCTAGTAAGCCTCTACTAGACTAGCTCGTTGATCAAAGATGGTTAAGGTTTCCTAACCATAGATATGTGTTGTCATTTGATAACGGGATCACATCATTAGGAGAATGATGTGACTGACAAGACCCATCCGTTAGCTTAGCATAATGATCGTTCAGTGTATTGCTATTGCTTTCTTCATGTCAAATATTTATTCCTTCGACTATGAGATTATGCAACTCACGGATACCGGAGGAATACCTGATACGTCTCCAACGTATCTACAATTTTTGATTGTTCCATGTGTAAGGGCATTTTTATCCCTAAGTGGTTTTGGTGATTGATGGCAATGCATTTGTGGACTAATCGTGTGCATTGAGCATTTCAGATATCTCATGATTTAGGCACAAGACGATTCGTTGCCCCTCGGAGTCTAGTGAAGACAGAGTTTTCCCTACGTTTTTTTCCGGTGGATTTGAGTCGTAGGAAAGCTGTACTATTAAGAGGGGGTCTGCGTTGGAAAGGTTTGGGTGGAATCATCACGTACACGTCTATTCCTTTTGCACCCCCTTTCCTTTGCACCTTTGGAGCAACCACCATTTATCCGTGTCTCTGCAAAATGAAGGACTCCTAGTGTCTGTTGTGCTGCGGCATGCGGTAGTACTGCTCATGGGAGCAGTAGTACCACAGTGGCCCACGGTAGTACCGGCCAGGGTCACGATAGTACCGCAGGCCCTTGCGGTAGTACCGCTCCTCGGGCACGGTAGTACCGTGGCCTCTGGCCGGGCACAACAACACGAGCGGAAGTAGGGGCGAATGTAATTTTTTACATCCGCACCCTACGCGGTAGTACCGCTCCCCGTATGCGGTAGTACTGTGTTGGAGTTTTGCACAGATTGATACTTAGCGGAAGTAGCCACATATGTATTTTTATTTGTCTGTGCCTTCGCAGCCCAGACAAACCCTGCCTTGCAGTAGTACCGCAAGGGGGAGCAGTAGTACCGCTCCGGCGGGTTTACCGCTCTTAGTACCGCAAGGGGGAGCAGTAGTACCGCTCCGGCGGTTCTACCGCTCTTTGCTTCAACGCATTAGGGCTGGTCTAACTCCTGCCGCGCATGCGGTAGTACCGCAGGCCCTTGCGGTAGTACCACATGTCTGGTGCGGTAGTACCGCACGTCGCGGGCTGAGTAAGTGGATAACGGTTGGATTTGTCCTATCACTATAAAAGGGGAGTCTTCTTCTCCGAGTTGACTACCTCTTCCATCCCTAAGCTCCATTGTTGCTCTAAGCTCCATTTTCGCCCGATCTCTCTCCCTAACCAATCAAACTTGTTGATTTTCTAGGGATTGGTTGAGAAGGCCCCGATCTATACTTCCACCAAGAGAAATTTGATTCCCCCCACTAATCCCTTGCGGATCTTGTAACTCTTGGGTGTTTGAGCACCCTAGACGGTTGAGGTCATCGCGGAGCCATATTCCATTGTGGTGAAGCTTCGTGGTGTCGTTGGGAGCCTCCAATTAAGTTGTGGAGATTGCCCCAACCTTGTTTGTAAAGGTTTGGTCGCCGCCTCCAAGGGCACCAATAGTGGAATCATGACATCTCGCATTGTGTGAGGGCATGAGGAGAATACGGTGGCCCTAGTGGCTTCTTGGGGAGCATTGTGCATCCACACTGCTCCAACGGAGACATACTTCCCCTCTAAGGGAAGGAACTTCGGTAACACATCCTCGTCTTCACCGGATCCTCTCTTGGTTATTTCGTACCTTTACTTGTGCAAGCTTATATTGTGTTGCATCCTTTGCTTGCTTGTTGTTGTTGCATCATATAGGTTGCTCACCTAGTTGCATATCCAGACAACCTACTTTGATGCAAAGTTTAAATCGGTAAAGAAAAGCTAAAAATTGTTAGTTGCCTATTCACCCCCCTCTAGTCAACTATATCGATCCTTTCAATTGGTACCAGAGCCTCGTCTCTTTATTAAGGACTTTGTCGTCCGAAGAGTATGGTTGACACCATAGACGGTGAGGAGGCGCACCCCGGTGTGATTCCGTCCTCGTCTATGGCCGATGGGGGAACCTCGATCTCACGTGAGGAGTTCAAGGTGGCCTTGGACACATTGAAAACCTCCATGATGGTCGAGGTCAAAGGCATGCTCAAGAACTTTCTTGATGGTCTTAAATTGTCCACCGCACCGTTGAAAGTGGTCGATCCCACTAACAAGGTGATGGATGCTAACTCCGACAAGGGGGAAGCTCCTAGTGATAAAGTTCCTTTGTCTAGTGGTAAAAGTGGAAACGACATCTTTGCCCATGTTGAACCTCCTCTTACTTATGGAGGACCGGTTCCCTCCACTCATTTAAATCACATGGGTTCCCCTCCTAAGATTATGAAAAATGAGGATTTTGACTCTTGGTTCTATCGCTTTAAACGTCATTTAAATCATGTCAATACTAATCTTTGGAGAATCATTGAGCAAGGTTTCTATCCGCATGACCCAAGCAACTTCACCCCTAGAGAAGCCGCAGATCATCAATTCAACGAGAATGCTCTCTTCATCATCCAAGATGCGATTCCATCCGAAGATATTGCACATCTTCGACCTTTCACCATGGCCAAGGAAGCATGGCACGATGTTGTTTCCCTTTACAAGGGAAGCACAAGCATTCAACGCTCCAACTATGAAGTGGTGCAAGATGAAGCCGATGAGTTTGCAATGAATGAAGATGAATAACCTCGTGAGCTTTACCGGAGATTAACCACTCTCGCGGTCTCACTCCAAGATCATGGGAGCAAGGATACGAATGATAATTGGATCAAGCACAAGTTCCTCAAGGCCATGATGCCTTACCACAAGGCCATGTCCTCCATCATCCGTCAAAGGCCGGACTTCCACACCTTGTCCTCAAGTGAAGTGTTGGATGAGTTTGTGGCTATGAGGATCTTGGACAAGACCGCCGACAATGCGGTGTTGCATCCTCAAAGAGAAAAGAAAGACCAACCTTGCCTTGAAGGCCAAGGCTAGTGTGGAAGAAGAGGACGAAGAGGAAGAAGAGGAGAGCAACCCCGAAGATACGAAATATGCTTATCATGAGCACATGGCTCTCGCTTCAAGGCAATTTTGGAGCAAGAAGAACACAAGGCCCAACTTCAACAAGAACAACTCAAGTGGCGTGAAGGGCAAGCAACGTGTGAGGACTTACTATAATTGTGGCAATGTGAGCCATTTTTGCGGAGTGCCCATATGAGAAGAGGGAAGACAATGGTGGCAAGCTTGTCCGAAAAGACAAGGCCAAGTCCTTCCCCAACAAGAGTAACTTTACCAAGAAGACTCCTCCCAAGGGGTTGGTGGCACAAGAAGAGTACAATGATGATGATGACGATGATGAAGACAGTGAGACGGTTGCCATGGCCTCCGTTGCCATTGCAACAACTCCACGGGTGTCCCTCTTTGACTCACCCAACGAGAACATTACCGCCAAGTGCCTCATGGCCAAAGCCACCAACAAGGTAACCCCCAACATCAAAACTACCATCACTACTAATCCCTCTTTGACGGATTGCATTGATGAAAGTGAGGGGTCTAATGAGGAAGAAAATGAATTTGAGTCTTTTATGAGTAAGCTCATGGGTAAATCCAAGAAGCACTTTG
Source organism: Triticum aestivum (assembly GCF_018294505.1). NCBI lineage: Eukaryota > Viridiplantae > Streptophyta > Magnoliopsida > Poales > Poaceae > Triticum > Triticum aestivum. The sequence goes on from NC_057812.1 coordinate 251,605,770, forward strand.
TTGCTCTCTTGGAACAACTTGGTGAAGCTAATGACATGATCGAGGCTCACGAAGACACCATCTCTAAGATGGAGGGACATAACCGTGACTATGTGGATGAGATATCGGATCTCTCTAATGCTCTTGAGGAAGAGCGTGGTCATCGTTTGGCTCTTGAGGAGTCACACAATGATGATCATGCTAAATTAAAGAAAGATCTTGATCATGCACTTGTTGTATCTCATGTGCTCAATCCCGGGAAGGCCAAACTTGGGGTTGATCTTGCTAGACTCAAGGAGGAGTTTGATATACTCGACAAGGCTCACAAAGCCTTGAAGGGTGTTCATGCTAGCCTCAAAGAGTCTCATAATCAACTCCAAGTGAAGCTAACTAAGGAGAAGGCCACTTTTCCTTATATGGTCTTAATTGATAATGCAAATGCTACTAACCCTTGTTGTGAGCATGTGCATCTTGTGGAGGAGAATGCAAAGTTGAAGGAGCAACTTTAGAAAGGCCTTGTGTCTTGCATACAAGGTGAGAAGAACCTCAATGACCTTTTGAGCAATCAAAAGGAAGTTGTGGCCAAGGAGGGAATTGGGTTTGCACCCAAGTCCAAGAACAAGAAGAAGAATGACAAGGCCAAACGACCTCCTCCTCTCAAGCAAACTTTTGTGAAGGAGGGAGAGGGTGCTTCCAAGGAGAAGAAGAACAATGTGAAGGGTGGTGGTGCCAAGAAGGGCAATGCCACTCCTTCCAACAAAGCTGACGACTTTAACCCTTCTTATGTGTTGTGCCGTGCTAGTGATGGGCATGTCTATGCCAAATTTGTTGGTTCTCCTTATGAGTACATTGAATGGTCTATTTGGGTTCCTAAGACCCTTGTTACCAACATCAAAGGACCCATTACAAAATGGGTACCTAAAACAAAGCATTGATCCCTTGTAGGTGTTTGCTTCCGGTGGGGATCATGGTTGCTCGATAGTGGAGCCACTAATCATATGACCGGAAGCAAGGACTTGGTGGTGGACGTGCACAAGATTCCATCTATGCCCACCAATGTCGAGTGGGGTGATGACTCATCTTCTAAGGTATTGGGACTTGGCAAGGTTGTCATTTCTCATGATCTCACGATCGAGAAAGTCACGCTTGCTGAGTCCCTTGCATACAATTTACTTTCCATTCGTCAACTTGCACTCATGGGCTTTGTCACTTTCTTTGATATTGATACCGTGGCCCTCTTGTGGAGCAAGACTCTTAAAGTAGCCTTTGTTGGGCATGTTGAGAACGGTCTCTATGTGATTAACTTTTCGGAGCAATCCACTAAGACCGCGACATGCCTAATGGCTAAAGTTGACATGGGATGGCTTTGGCATCGCCGTTTAGCCCATGTCAATATGAGATCTTTGCAAAATCTTCTCAAGGGGGACCATGTCCGTGGACTAACAAATGTCAGTTTTGCCAAAGATCGTGCTTGCAGTGCTTGTATCGAAGGAAAGCTACATGAGAAGGCTCACCCTCCCACGACTATCATTTACTCGAAGAGGCCTTTGGAGCTCCTTCACTTTGATATCTTTGGGCCTTCATCCTTTGATAGTCTTGGGAGTAGAAAGTATTGCTTGGTGATTGTGGATGATTATTCAAGATACACTTGGGTATACTCCTTCAAGAGGAAGAGTGAGACCCAAGAAACCGTCATTGACTTTGCAAATGAATCTCAACGCCAACACAATGCAAAGATTTCAACGATAAGAAGTGACAACGGCATCGAGTTCAAGAACTACACCTTGGATGAGTTTCTTAGTGATGAGGAGATCAAGCATCAATATTCCGCACCTTACACCCCTCAACAAAATGGTGTAGAGGATAGGAAGAATTGGATGTTGATGGATGCGGCAAGGACCATGATGGCGGAGTTCAAGTCTCCACACAACTTTTGGGCCGAAGCCATCAACACCGCATGTCATGCATCCAATCGGCTCTATCTCTGCAAAGGCTTGAACAAAACTCCATATGAGATACTCACTGGTAACAAGCCCAACCTCAAGTACTTTCGGGTGTTTGGGTGTAAGTGTTTCATTCCCAAGAAAGGTGTTCGTTTGTCTAAATTTAAGGCTAGAGCTTATGAGGGCATATTTGTTGGCTATGCTACAAACTCTCATGCTTACCATGTCCTCAGTAAGTCCACGGGACTTATTGAGGAGACGTGTAACGTGGAGTTTGATGAGAATAACGGCTCCCATGTGGAGCAAACTGGTACTTTTGATGTAGGTGATGAAATTCCTCCCCAAGCCATAAGAAGACTGGGTGTTGGTTTTATCCTACCCATTGAGGAACCCCTTGTGGCTGAAGGAGAAGGACAATGTTCCACTCAAGTGGAACCATCACCAACCCAAGACCCACACGCTTCCGAAGAACAAAATGAAGGCCCTCAACTTCATGAACAAGATCAAGGGCAAGATCAACCTCAAGATGGTGTTGAATCACCAAGTGATGCCCAAGATCAAGTTCTCACCTCTGAGCAAGTTCAAGATCAAGAGCAAGCTCAAGATCAAGAACAAGCTCAAGACGACGCTCAAGATGATCAAGTTACCGCTCCTCAACTTACTCCCGAGGAGGAATTGGAGCGTCGTGCCGCCAAGATTGCATCCAAGCTCACTACCAAGGGTCATCTCATGACGAATGTGATTGGAAGCATTCGAAAGGGGGAAGCACTCGTAGAAAATTAGCAAACTATTGTGAACATCACGCGTTTGTTTCTTGTGTTGAACCCCAAAAGGTCTATGAGGCGCTCGAGGATCCGGATTGGCTTAATGCCATGCATGAAGAACTCAACAACTTCGAGCACAATAAGGTGTGGAGATTGGTGCCAAGGCCAACGGGGAATCATAATGTCATTGGAACCAAGTGGATATTCAAGAACAAGCAAGATGCTCATGGGATTATCGTTGGTAACAAGGCTCGGTTGGTAGCACAAGGCTACTCCCAAGTCGAGGGTATCGACTACGGTGAAACCTTCGCTCCTGTTGCTCGCCTTGAATCCATTCGTTTGTTGATTGCTTATGCTTCTCATCATAACTTTAAGTTGCAACAAATGGATGTGAAGAGTGCTTTTCTTAATGGTCCTATTAATGAGTTGGTATATGTCAAACAACCCTAGGGGTTCGAGGATCCCTACTTCCCCGATCACGTGTATCAACTCGATAAGGCGCATGGTATGAGCACCTTACCGAGTTGTTACAAGACCGTGGGTTTGTATTAGGAAAATCGACCCCACTCTTTTTACCAAGAAGGTCAAAGGGGAGTTGTTTGTATGCCAACTATATGTTGATGATATTATATTTGGTTCCCCTAACAAAGCTTTCAACGAGGAGTTTGCCGCTCTCATGACCTCAAAGTTCAAGATGTCCATGATGGGAGAGTTGAAGTTCTTTCTCGGGTTCTAAATCAAGCAAAGAAGAGAAGGAACCTTCATCAACCAAGCCAAATACACTCAAGACATGCTCAAGAGATTCAAGCTAAGTGATGTCAAGCTGGCTTCCACTCCAATGCTCGTCAAATGCCAACTTGACATAGATCCCAATGGTAACGCGGTGGATCAAAAGGTATATCGCTCCATGATTAGCTCTTTGCTTTACCTTTTGTGCATCTAGACCGGATATCATGTTGAGTGTGGGAATTTGTGCACGGTTTCAAGCCGCACCTAAGGAAAGCCACTTTGTGGCGGTCAAGCGAATCTTTCGATATTTGGCTCATACCCCAAACTTTGGCTTATGGTACCCAAGAGGAGCAAACTTCAACATTGTAGGCTATTCAGACTCTGATTGGGTGGGAGACAAAGTGGATAGGAAGTCAACTTCCGGAGGGTGCCAATTCCTTGATTGCTCTTTGGTGAGTTGGTCTTCTAAGAAGCAAAGTTGTGTGTCTCTCTCGTCCACCGAAGCAGAGTATGTGGCCGCCGGTAGTTGTTGTGCACAACTTCTATGGATGAGGCAAACTTTAAAGGATTACGGTGTCATTTGTGACAAAGTGCCTCTTTGGTGTGACAATGAAAGTGCCATCAAGATTTCTCTCAACCCGGTGCAACACTTCAAGACGAAGCATATTGAGATTCGGTATCACTTCATCCGGGATCATATTAGGCGAGGGGAGATCGAGCTCAACTATGTCAACACTCATGATAACCTTGCAGATATCTTCACGAAGTCCTTGGATGAAGCAAGATTTCGTGAGTTATGGCATGAGATAAATATCATTGATTCGAGCAATGTGGCTTGAACCCTTGCACACCCACCATACTCATCTTGAAGTCTTGTTTAGGTGTAGGCATGGACATAGGGGGAGTGTTGTTCTCTCAATGAAGTCTCCCCCCCATTATGCATAAATTGATCAACTCTTTTCACTAGCCATTTTTGATGGTTCTTGTGCTTCAAAGACGAGTTTTGGTCATGGGCCCAAGGATAATTCTTCGCGGTGCCATACCAATTGACTCAAACATAGGTGGCTCTGGCCACCGCCCTCTCTACGGAGAGGTTGTGTCTCGTGTTTGGTCCTTGTTGTCTTTTGCATTTCTTTTCTTCGAGCCGATCTTGTGTTTGAGTTTCCTCGCGTATTAGCTCTTTTGTGTGTCCGGTTGCTTGAAGGTTGCATTGCAAAGGCCGTTTTCCTCTCTTGTTTGCGAAACTTGCACTTTCTTGGGGTTACGGTACTACTGTGGCAAGCCACGGTACTACCGCAGGAGGTGGGCTGCTCTGTGCGTACACAGCTACATCCTAGGCATGGTACTATCGCTTCCAGCGCGGCAGTAATTTTTTACTGCCGCTGGAAGAGCGGTACTACCGCCCAGCGAGCGGTACTTCTGCCCGGGCGGTACTACCACGAGGACCCGCGGTACTACTGCGCTGTTGTGAGTGGGTGGGGGTTAAGAGCGGGGCAGGGGGAGTTCCAACTCCCCCATACCCATTCATCTCATTTCCCCACCCCGTCTCTCTCTCCCGCCCAAGAACGGCGCTGGAGGACCTCACCGGATCTCCGTCTTCAGCCGCTCTCCTCGCATTCCGACCGGTGGGATCGTTCCCCACCTCGCCCTCTTGCCATGGACCCCGATATTTCCCCAAGTCCTTCCCTTTCTGTTCCATTCTTGAGCTTCTAGGTCTTGGGGAGATGCATGTGTTGTTCGTGTGATTTTTGGCTAAATCTTTGCAAGAGAGGATTGTAGGAGATTGCTAGTGCAGTAGACATGCTATTTGGAATGATACAACAATATAGTTTGATCAACGGTAGTACCGATCTAGTGTTGTGGTTGTTTCTAGATCGGGATCCATATCCCGATCCGCCGTTCATGTGGCTGTCAAATCCGTGTGGTACTACCGCTCCTCCTGGAGCGGTACTACCGCACTCTCACCCATGAACTGACCTCGGCGCGGTACTACCACTTCCTGAAGCGGTACTACCACCCGGGGCACGAAAGTAAAAAATTACTTCCGCTCCAGGCGCGGTACTACCTTGCTACTCTGGCACAGTACTACCGCCGCTGGAGCGGCTATAATTTTTTACTTCCGTGAGCCTGTCCGGTACTACCGTAGATTTGCACACTTTGATGTATTGTCCTTACAAAGCTCGTGTTTGCTTGTTTCATTTGGTTTTGGCCCTCGTCTTTGCAATAATCCTTCTCGGTTTCTCTCGTGTTTGTGTTGTGTGTCATAGGTGGTGGCTCCGGTTCCAATGTCCGTCGTTCAAATCCCAGCCATGACACGGGCTCGAAGCGCCTGCTCAACCCAGAGGAGGTTCCAGAGGGCTCTAATGCCCCAACGCAGGACCAAGTCAACCACCACCAAGACCAAGGAGCCGACAATGGGCATGGATGAGATTCCTCTAGCCGAGTTTATCACTCGCAGGAGGATCAACCCCTATGTGAAGCCCCGTGAGAATTCAGAGGGAATGAGTTGTTTTGGACCAAGCAACAGAACCTTATCTTTCTGGATGTGATCAAGGCCATGCAGAGCATCTATGTAGACGTGCACTGGATTGACATGGTTCACATGAGGAAGGATAATCACCTGGAATATTTTGGTGAGGCTTTGGACCTAGTGGAGCTATTTGGCATTGAGGACTTGCTCACGTTTCACTTGGACTATGACCCAGAGATTGTGGCTCAATTCTTTGCGTCGGTCCACTTCCATCCTGATGAGGAACAGACCATGACGTGGATGACCAATGGGCATAGGATGACTGCTAAATGGAAGGAGTTCATGGCGCTGCTGCATGTTCGTGATGAGGGGCTCAATTCGCCCGTTGGTGTCCGCCCTCATGCCAACTCCGAGTCGGCCAGCAAGGACAAGCTTCAGCCGTACCTTGTTGAGAAGAAGCTTGGCACTAACAAGAAGACCTGGGTGCTGAATCCATTCCTTGACATCATGCACCAGATCTTACACAACTCCCTCTTTCCACGCATTGGTGACAAGGATAAGGTGCATGCTTATCTTGTGGACATGATGCTCATCTGTGAGAAGGCGCGTCTCCATCAGAGGAACCACTTGATGTCTCACATATCATGTGGTGTGAGCTGCAGTTTGCCGTGCTCAACCGTAAGGTGCTCATCTGTGGACCTTACCCGCATCTCTTGATCTCCAAGACTTGGGAGCAGCTCTATCCCAATGAAGAGTTTGAAGCCCCCAACTGGATTCGTCATGAGCCTATCAAGCTGCGCATCAAGAACAAGTGGGCTAACACCACTACCCGGGCTGAGGCAGAGGCTGCTAGAATGGATGTGGATGAGGATGAGGATGAGATCGAGGAGGAGGAGGCGGATGAGGGCAGCTCTGATGGATACACTCCTCCATCGTCTAAGCCCACTTGGGCCAAGAAGCTGAAGAACAAGATAAAGGCTCTGTTTTGCATGCTGGCCAAGGGACAGTACAAGTCCATGTTGCTCAGAAGGAGAGTCGCCGGCGCGACAAGAGGATCTCGAGGACGTTCGGCGAGCACGTGTCGAGCGGGTCCGAGAGGGTCATCACTCCTAAGACTGCCTGGATGGCGAAGAAGGGTTACCAGTGGACTGAGTCAGAGGAGGAGCCCATTCCCGCTGCCGAGACCGACGAGGAGCGTGATGAGTGATCACTGCAGCTGAGCTACCACCTGTGTCATAGGTGTCCTCTCTGCCTTTTTGGTGCCTTGGTGCTAAAGGAGGAGAGAGTGTAGGATTTGCGAGTCTAGTGCCGTGTCTTGTTTTGCTTTGTCGCTTTGCTTTTGTTCTGTAACCTCATTTGCTTTGGTTTGGTTTGTGCTCGTGAGACCAGGTTCCCTATCATATGGTGTAAGACATATGCACTCTAGCATATTTTATTGTCTTCCATGCTTAGTAGCCCCTGAGCCTATGCTATCTTGTGCCCTTTACTTTATGCTCATATTCATTACCTTGCCTCCTTGCTTAGTGTTAGTTATATTGTTGCAAGATATGCCTCGTCTATAAAATATAGGGGGAGTGTTGATCCTAGTATGTGTGCCGTGCAGTCCAAAGCATCTCTCTAGAGAGCACACATCTAGGGGGAGCCCGTCTATATTTTATAGATGTTGGGTTTGCCTATATTTCATTTTTTATCCCTATGTGGAAATCCCGTATTGTCATCAATCCACCAAAAAGGGGGAGATTGTAAGGGCATTTTTATCCCTAAGTGGTTTTGGTGATTGATGACAATGCATTTGCGGACTAATCGTGTGCATTGAGCAATTCAGATATCTCATGATTTAGGCACAAGACGATTCGTTGCCCCTCGGAGTCTAGTGAAGACGGAGTTTTCCCTACATTTCTTTTTGGTGGATTTGAGTCGTAGGAAAGCCGTACTATTAAGAGGGGGTCCGCGTTGGAAAGGTTTGGGTGGAATTATCACATACACGTATGTTCCTTTTGCACCCCCTTTCCTTTACACCTTTGGAGCAACCACCGTTTATTCGTGTCTCTGCAAAATGAAGGACTCCTATTGTCTGTTGTGCTCTGGCATGCGGTAGTACTACTCATGGGAGCAGTAGTACCACAGTGGCCCATGGTAGTACCAGCCGGGGTCACGCTAGTACCGCAGGCCATCGCGGTAGTACCACTCCCCGGGCGCGGTAGTACTATGGCCTCTGGCCGGGCACAGCAGCACGAGCGGAAGTAGGGGCAGATGTAATTTTTTTACATCCACGCCCTACGCGCTAGTACCGCTCCCTGTATGCGGTAGTACCATGTCGGAGTTTTGCACAGATTGATATTCAGCGAAAGTAGCCGCGGACGTATTTTTATTCGTCCGTGCCTTCCCAGCCTAGACAAACCCTGCCTTGCGGTAGTACCACAAGGGGGAGCGGAATTACCGCTCCGGCGGTTCTACCGCTCTTTGCTTCAACGCATCAGGGCTGGTCTAGCTCCTGTCGCGCATGCGGTAGTACCGCAGTGCCCCGTGGTAGTACTGCAAGCCCTTACAGTAGTACCGCATGTCTGGTGCGGTAGTACCGCACGTCGCACGCTGAGTAAGTGGATAACGGTTGGATTTGTCCTATCACTATAAAAGGGGAGTCTTCTTCTCGGAGTTGACTACCTCTTCCATTCCTAAGTTCCATTGCTGCTCTAAGCTCCATTTTCGCCTGATCTCTCTCCCTAGCCAATCAAACTTGTTGATTTTCTAGGGATTGGTTGAGAAGGCCCGATCTACACTTCCACCAAGAGAAATTTGATTCCCCCACTAATCCCTTGCGGGTCTTGTTACTCTTGGGCGTTTGAGCACCCTAGACGGTTGAGGTCACCGCAGATCCATATTCCATTGTGGTGAAGCTTCATGGTGTCGTTGGGAGCCTCCAATTAAGTTGTGGGGATTGCCCCAACCTTGTTTGTAAAGGTTCGGTCGCCGGCTCCAAGGGCACCAATAGTGGAATCACGGCATCTCGCATTGTGTGAGGGCGCGAAGAGAATACGGTGGCCCTAGTGGCTTCTTGGGGAGCATTGTGCCTCCACACTGCTCCAACGGAGACGTACTTCCCCTCAAAGGTAAGGAACTTCGGTAACACATCCTCGTCTTCACCGGCTCCACTCTTGGTTATTTCGTACCTTTACTTGTGCAAGCTTATATTGTTTCGCATCCTTTGCTTGCTTGTGTGCTTGTTGTTGTTGCATCATATAAGTTGCTCACCTAGTTGCATATCTAGACATCCTACTTTGATGCAAAGTTTAAATCGGTAAAGAAAAGCTAAAAATTCTTAGTTGCCTATTCACCCCCCCTCTAGTCAACTATATCGATCCTTTCACCATGCTATTATATTATCTGTTTTGGATATTTTATATGCACTAATATGCTATTTTATATTATTTTGGGGACTAACCTATTAACCTAGAGCCTAGTGCCAGTTTCTTTTTTTTTCTTGTTTTTGAGCTTCGCAGAAAAGGAATACTAAACGGAGTCCAAATGGAATAAAACTTCACGATGATTTTTCTTGGACCAGAAGACACCCATGGGACTTGGAGTCCAAGTCAGAAGAGCCACGATGCAGCGACAAGGGTGGAGGGCGCGCCCTACGGGGGGCGCCCCCTACCTTGTGGGCCCCTCGGGACTCCCCTGACCTAGCTCTTCCTCATATATATATTCACATATATTCCAGAACCACCAGAAGCCTCCACAAAAATACTTTTCCACTGCCGCAACCTTCTGTTCCCGTGAGATCCCGTCTTGGGGCCTTTTCTGACATGCCGGAGGAGGGTTCAATCACGGAGGGCATCTACATCAACTCTATTGCCCTTCCGATGAAGCGTGAGTAGTTTACCACAGACCTACGGGTCCATAGCTAGTAGCTAGATGGCTTCTTCTCTGTCTTTGATTCTCAATACCATGTTCTCCTCGATGTTCTTGGAGATCTATCTAATGTAATCTTCTTTCGCGGTGTGTCTGTCGAGATCCGATGAATTGTGGATTTATGATCAGCTTATCTAGGAATATTATTTGAATCTTCTCTGAATTCTTATATGCATGATTTAATATCTTTGTATTTCTCTTCGAACTGTCGGTTTGGTTTGGCCAACTAGATTGGTTTTTCTTCCAATGGGAGAGGTGCTTAGCTTTGGGTTCAATCTTGCGTGATTTCACCTAGTGACAAAGTAGGGGTAGCGAGACACGTATTGAATTTTTTCCATCGAGGATAAAAAGATGGGGTTTTCATCATATTGCTTGAGTTTATTCCTCTACATCATGTCATCTTACTTAAGGCGTTACTCCATTCTTTTTGAACTTAATACTCTAGGTGCATGCTGGATAGAGGTCGATGTGTGGAGTAATAGTAGATGCAGGCAGGAGTCGGTCTACTTGACACAGACGTGATGCCTACATGCATAATCATTGCCTGGATATTGTCATAACTTTGCGCTTTTCTATCAATTGCTCGGCAGTAATTTGTTCACCCACCATAGTATTTGCCTTCATGAGAGAAGCCTCTAGTGAAACCTGTGTCCCCCGGGTCTATTTTCCATCATATTAGTTTCTAATCTACTATTTTGCAATCTTTTATTTTCAGATCTATAAACCAAGAAAACCAAAAATATTTTATCTTTTGTTTAGTTCTATTTATCTCTATCAGATCTCACCTTTGCAAGTGGCCGTGAAGGGATTGATGATACGCCCATTTTGCATCATGCTTTTATACCGATAATTATTGCATTATGGGTTGTTATTACACATTATGTCACAATACTTATGCCCATTCTCTCTTATTTTACAAGGTTTACATGAAGAGGGGGAATGCCGGCAGCTGGAATTCTGGGCTGGAAAAGGAGCAAATATTAGAGACCTATTCTGCACAACTCCAAAAGTCCTGAAACTTCACGGGAGCACATTTCAAAATATATAAAAAATATTGCATGAAAGAAGTACCAGAGGGGGCCACCCACCGTCCACGAGGGTGGGGTGCGCGCCCTACCCCCCTGGGGGCGCCCCCTGCCTCGTGGGCCCCCTGGTGGCCCTCTCATGCCCACCTCTGGCTATATGGAGTCTTTCGTCGAGGAAAAAAAATCATAAGCAAGCTTTCAGGACGAAACTCCGCCGCCACGAGGCGGAACCTTGGCGGAACCAATCTAGGGCTCCGACGGAGCTGTTCTGCCGGGGAAACTTCCCTCCGGGAGGGGGAAATCATCACCATCGTCATCACCATCGATCCTCTCATCGGGAGGGGGCCAACCTCCATCAACATCTTCACCAGCACCATCTCATCTCAAACCCTAGTTCATCTCTTGTATCCAATTTTTGTCTCTAAGTCTCAGATTGGTACCTGTGGGTTGCTAGTAGTGTTGATTACTCCTTGAAGTTGATGCTAGTTGGTTTATTTGGTGGAAGATCATATGTTCAGATCCATTATGCATATTAATACCCCTCTGATTATGAACATGAATATGCTTTGTGAGTAGTTACATTTGTTCCTGAGGACATGGGAGAAGTCTTGCTATAAGTAGTCATGTGAATTTGGTATTCGTTTGATATTTTGATGAGATGTATGTTGTCTCTCCTCTAGTGGTGTCATGTGAACGTTGACTACATGACACTTTACCATTGTTTGGGACTAGAGGAATGCATTGGGAAGTAATAAGTAGATGATGGGTTACTAGAGTGACAGAAGCTTAAACCCTAGTTTATGCGTTGCTTCGTAAGGGGCTGATTTGGATCCATATGTTTCATGCTATGGTTAGGTTTACCTTAATACTCCTGTTGTAGTTGCGGATGCTTGCAATAGGGGTTAATCATAAGTGGGATGCTTGTACAAGGAAGGACAATACCCAACCACCGGTCCACCCACATATCAAATTATCAAAGTACCGAACGCGAATCATATGACCGTGATGAAAACTAGCTTGACGATAATTCCCATGTGTCCTTGGGAGCGCTTTCATTTAGATAAGAGTTTGTCCAGGCTTGTCCTTTGCTACAAAAAGGATTGGGCCATCTTTCTGCACCTTATTTACTTTTATTACTTGTTACCCGTTACAAATTACCTTATCACAAAACTATCTGTTACCGATAATTTCAGTGCTTGCAGAAAATACCTTACTGAAAACCGCCTATCATTTCCTTCTGCTCCTCATTGGGTTCGACACTCTTACTTATCGAAAATGCTACGATAGATCCCCTACACTTGTGGGTCATCAAGACTCTTTTCTGGCACCGTTTCCGGGGAGTGAAGCGCCTTTGGTAGGTGGAATTTGGAAAGGAAAAATTTATATAGTGTGCTGAAATTTACTGTCACTTGTTACTATGGAACATAATCCTTTGAGGGGCTTGTTCGGGGTATCTTCACCCCGAACAGTAGAGCAAAGATTTGCTCCTCGACCTACTAAACCTACTGAAAATGTTTACTTTGAAATTCCTTCGGGTATGATAGAGAAACTGCTAGCCAATGCTTTCACAGGTGATAGAACATTACATCCCGATTTGCACCTAATCTATGTGGATGAAATTTGTGGATTATTTAAGCTTGCAGGTATGCCCGAGGATGTTATCAAGAAGAAGGTCTTCCCTTTATATTTGAAGGGAGAGGCATTGACATGGTTTAGGCTATGTGATGATATGGGATCATGGATCTACAACCGATTGAAATTGGAATTTCATCAGAAGTTTCATCCACTTCATCTTGTTCATCATGATCGTAATTATATATACAATTTTTGGCCTTGCGAAGGAGAAATCATCGCTCAAGCTTGGGGGAGGCTTAAGTCAATGTTATATTCATGCCCCAATCATGAGCTCTCAAAAGAAATGATTATTCAAAAAAATTTATGCTCAGCTTTTGAAAGGATCAATATGGTTGACTAGAGGGCGGGGGGGGGGGGGGTGAATAGGCAACTAACAATTTTTATCTTTTCTTTACCAAATTAAAGTTTGCATAAAAGTAGGTTGTCTAGATGTGAAACTAGGTGAGCAACCTATATGATGCAACAACAACGAGCACACAAGCAAGCAAGAGAAGTAACACTAAAATGCTTGCACAAGTAAAGGTAAGAGATAACCAAGAGTGGACCCGGTGAAGACGAGGATGTGTTACCAAAGTTCCTTCCTTTTGAGGGGAAGTAGGTCTCCATTAGAGCGGTGTGGAGGCACAATGCTCCCCACGAAGCCACTAGGGCCACCGTATTCTCCTCACGCCCTCACACAATGCGAGATGCCGTGATTCCACTATTGGTGCCCTTGGAGGCGGCGACCGGACCTTTACAAACAAGGTTGGGGCAATCTCCACAACTTAATTGGAGGCTCCCAACAACACCACGAAGCTTCACCACAATGGAATATGGCTCCGCGGTGACCTCAACCGTCTAGGGTTCTCAAACACCCAGGAGTATAAAGATCCGCAAGGGATTAGTGGGGGGAATCGAATTTATCTTGGAGGAAGTGTAGATCGAGGCCTTCTCAACCAATCCATAGAAAATCAACAAGTTTGATTGGCTAGGGAGAGAGATCGGGCGAAAATGGATCTTGGAGCAACAATGGAGCTTAGGGTTGGAAGAGGTAGTCAACTCGGAGAAGAAGGTGCCCCTCATATAGTGGAGAGAGAAATCCAACTGTTATCCACTTAACTAGCCCGCGATAAGCGGTGCTACCGCGCCTGCCAAGCAGTACTACCGCAAGGCCTTACGGTACTACCGCACAACCTTGCGGTACTACCGCAAGGAAGGGTTGAGCCAGCCTGGGAAGGCCGTGGACAGATAAATGTTCGTGGCTAGTACCGCTGATAACAAAACAGTGCAAAATGTCCGACACGGTACTACCGCTGAAGGCACGCGGTACTACCGTGCGGGGAGCGGATGTAAAAAAATTACATCCACTCCTACTTCCGCTACTCCTGCTGTGCCGGACTAGGGCTCACGGTACTACGGCTCCCAAGGAGCGGTACTACCGTGACCACCTACGGTACTACCGCAAAGGCATGCGGTACTACCACAGGGGCCTGCGGTACTACCGCTCCGAATGGCAGTACTACCGCAAGCCTCAGAACAACAACAGAAGGGACTTCTTTTTGCACAGACAAGAAGAAACGAAAGATGCTCCAAGGTGCTAAAGGAAACGCAGTGCAAAGAGGAGTAAACGTGTACGTGACGATTCCACCCAAACCTTTCCAAAGAGGATCCCCTCTTAATAGTACGACTTTCCTACGACTCAAATCCACCGAAAAAGGAACGTAGAAAACCGCCGTCTTCAATAATCTTTGAGGGGCTCCTAACCATCTCGTGCCTAGTCATGAATTATCTGAAATACTCCATTAGTCCGCAAATGCATTGTCATCAATCACCAAAACACCTTAGGGATAAGTATGCCCTTACAATCTCCCCCTTTTTGGTGGATTGATGACAATACGGGATTTGCACAAGGAAGAAAGAATAGAACATGAGCAACCCATACATCTCTAAAATATAGACGGGCTCCCCCTAGATTTGTGCTAGTTAGATGAGTGCTTTGGACTGCACGGCACACATACTAGGATCAACACTCCCCCTATATTTTATAGACATGGCATAACTTTCAATAATAATGCTAACACTAAGCACGATAGTAGATAAGAGCATGAACTAAGTAGCATAATATCATAAGCTCGTGATAGATAGAGTGCATATGTCTTACACCATATGATAGATAAGTCTCACACGCTCAAATAAACTCAAACCAAACCAAAGCAAACACGGTTCAACAAACCAAACACAAGCGAAGCAAACACGACACGACAAATCCCTACACTCTCTCCCCCTTTGGCATCGAGACGCCAAAAAGGCAGAGAGGACACCTACAACACAAGTGGTGGCTCAAGCGGAGTAGTCGCTCGCACGCTCCTCGTCAGACTCGGCCGCAGGAATGTGCTCCTCCTCAGAATCAGTCCACCTGTAGCCTTGTTTTGCCATCCACTCAGCCTTTGGAGTGATGTGCTCCTCAGAGCCGCCAGAGACATCCTCTCCAAACACCCTCATGATCTTCTTGTCACGGCGGCGACTCTCCTTGGAGGCCACGTGAGTACGATACTGCCCCTTGGTCTGCATGCAGAACAAGGCCTTCATCTTGGCCTTCAGCTTCTTCGCCCATGAGGGCTCAGTGGAGGGAGGTGCATATCCCGCAGAGCTGTCCTCAGCCGCACTCTCCTCCTCAATCTCCTCCTCATCAGCTACCTTCTTAGCAGCCTCAGCCTCAGCACGAGTAGTAGTGTTAGCCCACTGGGGCTTGATGCGGAGTCTGATGGAGTCATGACAGATCCAGTCAGGGGCCAAAAACTCCTCCGTGGGATAGATCTTCTCCCAAGTCTTCGATATCAGGAGGAATAGATAAGGACCATAGATGGGTACCTTGCGGGTGAATACCGCGAACTGAAGCTCACACCACATGATATGTGAGACATCAAGTGGTTGAGTCTGAGAAACTCGGGCCTCCTCACAAATGAGCAACATGTCCACAAGATAGGCATGCACCTTGTCCTTATCCCCAATGCGAGGAAAGAGGGAGTGGAGGAAGACCCGGTGCATGATGTCAAGGAACGGGTTGAGCACCCACGTCGACTTGCCACTGGCTAGTTTCTTCTCAACATAGAACATCATAAGCTTGTCCTTGTTAGCTGACTCGGCGTTCACATGAGGGCGAACACCAACCCGTGTCTGGAGCCCCTCATCTGGCACTCTGAGCAACTCCATGAACTCCTTCCAAGTAGCAGTCAACTGGCGTCCATTGGTCATCCAGGTCATCCTCCGATCCTCCCCAGAGTGGAAGTGGACCGAGGCAAAGAACTGGGCCACCAGCTCGGGGTCATAGTCCAGATGAAAAGAGATCACATCCTCAATGGCAAAATGCTCAATAAGGTCCAAGGCCTCACCAAAGTAGTGACGATGCTTCTCCTCCCTCATGTGATGCATGTCAATCCAGTGCACATCCACATATAGATTCTGCTTGGCCTTGATCACATCCAAGTAAATGAGATTCTGCTGCTTGGTCCAAAACAGTCCATTCCCTCTGAAGTTTGCACGTGGATGCACATAGGGGTTGATCTTCCTGAGAGGGACAACCTCAGCAAGGGGAATCTCATCCATGTCCCTTGTTGGTTCCTTGACCTTGCTAGCAGTGGTCTTGACATTGCGCTTGGGGGTATTGGAGCCCTCGGGAACATCCTCTTGGTTGCGCAGACGGTTGGAACCCGTGTCTCGACTTGGATTGGAATGACGAGAGGGACACCGGAACCACCACCCGAGACACACACAAAGCACAAAAACACACGAGAAGCAAGACGGGTCAAAACAATGGACACAACAAAACACAAGAAACCAGTAGAAACTGCATATGATAAGTGCCATGAGGAAGATTTGACAGCAGCGGTAGTACGTCCTGGTCGCGCGGTACTAAAAAATTAGTGCCGCTCCTAGTCGCGGTAGTACCGCACGGTGGCACGGTAGTACCGGGGCTCGGAGCGGCAATAGAGCCTTAGTACCGCGGCTCGTGTGGTAGTACCGGGCCTGAGGACCGGTAGTACCGTACGAGCGGTAGTACCGCACCTGCTAGGCGGTAGTACCGCACGGAATCAGATCCGAACAGATGAATATGAGAACAACCGCGACAACGAGGCGGTACTACGGTTGATCAAATCTACCATAGGACAATATATGAAGTACACTTTCTACGCATCACTACTCTCCTACATCCTACTCTTGCAAAGATTTGGCCTAAAATCTCAAGAATCAACATGCATCTCCCCAAAACCTAGAAGCGAAAGCATGAACAAAAAAAGAGAGGGATTTGGGGAGAGACCTTGATCCATGGCAAGTGGAAGTGGTGGGGAACAATCCCACCGGTTGGAATCCGAGGAGAGCAGCCGGGGATGGAGATCCGGCGAGGCTCTCCGGCGCCGTTCTTGAGCAGGAGAGAGAGAGGCAGTGGGGAGAGAGAAAGACAAATGGGTATGAGGGAGTTGGAACTCCCCCCTGCCCGGGTCTTATCCCCACGCGCCCTCGGCAGCGCGGTAGTACCGCACATCATCACGGTAGTACCGCTCGGGCGGAAGTGCCGCACCAAAGCGGTAGTACCGCTCCCCCAAGCGGTAGTAAAAAATTACTGCCGTGCTGGGTGCGGAAGTACCGCGCACTCCACAAGCGGCAGTACCGTGGAAGGCCGCGGTAGTACCGTGAGCTCAAAACGATGCAAGAACAAAGAAAATAAAAAGGGGGCTACGCGAGAAAAAGAACGACAAGTGAACGAGACACCGCACGAACACGCTCAGCACGGAGAAAGAAAGAAAGAGACAACAAGGACCAACCACGAGAACCTCTCCAAGGAGAGGGCGGTGGCCGGAGCCACCTATGTTTGAGTCAATTGGTATGGCACCACGAAGAATTATCCTTGGGCCCATGACCAAAACTCATCTTTGAAGCACAAGTGCCATCAAAATCAATTTATGCATAATGGGGGGAGGGAGAGTTCATTGAGAGAACAACACTCCCCCTATGTCCATGCCTACACCTAAACAAGATAACAAGTTGAGTATGGTGGGGTGTGCACGGGTTCAAGCAACATTGCTCAAATCAATGATATTTAGCTCATGCCTTAACTCGCGAAATCTTACTTCATCCAAGGGATTCGTGAAGATGTCTGCAATGTTATCTAGAGTGTTGACATAGTTGAGCTCGATCTCTCCTCGCCTAATATGATCCCGGATGAAGTGATATCGGATCTCAATATGCTTCGTCTTGAAGTGTTGCACCGGGTTAGAGAAATCTTGATTGCACTTTCATTGTCACACCAAAGAGGCACTTTGTCACAAATGACACCGTAATCCTTTAAAGTTTGCCTCATCCATAAGAGTTGTGCACAACAACTACCGGCCACCACATACTCTGCTTCGGTGGACGAGAGAGACACACAACTTTGTTTCTTGGAAGACCAACTCACCAAAGAGCAACTGAGAAATTGGCACCCTCCGGAAGTGGACTTCCTATCCACTTTGTCTCCCGCCCAATCCGAGTCCGAATAACCTACAAGCTTGAAGTTTTCTCCTCTTGGGTACCATAAGCCAAAGTTTGGGGTATGAGCCAAATATCGAAAGATTCTCTTGACCTCCACGAAGTGACTCTCCTTAGGTGCGGCTTGAAACCATGCACAAATTCCCACACTCAACATGATATCCGGTCTAGATGCACAAAGGTAAAGCAAGGAGCCAATCATGGAGCGATATACCTTTTGATCCACCGCTTTACCATTGGGATCAATGTCAAGTTGGCACTTGGTGGGCATGGGAGTGGAAGCCGGCTTGACATCACTTAGCTTGAATCTCTTGAGCATGTCTTGAGTGTATTTGGCTTGGTTGATGAAGGTTCCTTCTCTCCTTTGCTTCACTTCGAACCCGAGAAAGAACTTCAACTCTCCCATGGAAGACATCTCGAACTTTGAGGTCATGAGAGCGGCAAATTCCTCATTGAAAGCTTTGTTAGGGGAACCAAAGATAATATCATCAACATATAATTGGCACACAAACAACTCCCCTTTGACCTTCTTAGTAAAAAGAGTGGGGTCGATTAGCCCAACTTCAAAACCACGGTCTTGTAACAACTCGGTAAGGTGGTCATACCACGCACGTGGGGCTTGTTTAAGGCCATAGAGTGCCTTATCGAGTTGATACACATGATCGGGAAAGTAGGGATCCTCGAACCCGGGGGGTTGCTTGACATAAACCAATTCATTAATGGGGCCATTAAGAAAAGCACTCTTCACATCCATTTGTTGTAGCTTAAAGTTATGATGAGAAGCATATGCAATTAACATGCAAATGGATTCAAGACGAGCAACGGGAGCAAAGGTTTCACCGTAGTCGATACCCTCGACTTGGGAGTAGCCTTGTGCTACCAAGCGAGCCTTGTTGCGAATGATAATCCATGAGCATCTTGCTTGTTCTTGAATATCCACTTGGTTCCAACGACATTGTGCTTCCCTGTAGGCCTTGGCACCAATCTCCACACTTTGTTGTGCTCGAAGTTATTGAGTTCTTCATGCATGTCATTGAGCCAATCCGGATCTTTGAGCGCCTCATAGACCTTTTGGGGTTGAACACACGAGACAAACGCGTGATGTTCACAATAGTTGGCTAATTGTCTATGAGTGCTTACCCCCTTCCTTAAGCTTCCAAGCACATTTGTCATGAGATGATCCTCGATGGAGAGCTTGGAAGCAACCTTGGCGGCACGAGGCTCCAATTCCTCCTCGGGGGTGAGACAAGGAGTGGTCACTTGATCATCTTGAGCGTCCTCTTGAGCTTGTTCTTGATCTCGTGGAAGCTCTTGATCTTGAACTTGCTCGGAGGAGGGAACTTGACCTTGGGCATCACTTGATGTTACAACACCATCTTGAGATTGACCTTGCCCTTGGTCTTGTTCTTGAGGTTGAGGGCCCTCACTTTGTTCTTCGGAAGCGTGTGGGTCTTGGGTTGATGAAGGTTCCACTTGAGTGGAACATTGTCCTTCTCCTTCGGCCACAAGGGGTTCCTCAATGGGTAGGATATGACCAACACCCATTCTTCTTATGGCTTGGGGAGGAATTTCATCACCTACATCACAAGTACCACTTTGCTCCACTTGGGAGCCGTTATTCTCATCAAACTCCATGTTACACGTTTCCTCAATAAGTCCCGTGGACTTATTGAGAACACGGTAAGCATGAGAGTTTGTAGCATAACCAACAAATATGCCCTCATAAGCTCTAGCCTCAAATTTAGACAAACGAACACCTTTCTTGAGAATGAAACACTTACACCCGAACACTCGGAAGTACTTGAGATTGGGCTTGTTACCGATGAGTATCTCATATGGAGTCTTGTTCAAGCCTTTGCAGAGGTAGAGACAATTAGATGCATGCCACGCGGTGTTGATGGCTTCGGCCCAAAAGTTGTAGGGAGACTTGAACTCTGCCATCATGGTTCTTGCCGCATCCATCAACGCCCGGTTCTTCCTCTCCGCTACACCATTTTGTTGAGGGGTATAAGGTGCGGAATATTGATGCTTGATTCCCTCATCACTCAAAAACTCATCCAAGGTGTAGTTCTTGAACTCGGAGCCGTCGTCACTTCTTATGGTCAAGATCTTTGCATTGTGTTGTCGTTGAGCTTCATTTGCAAAGTCGATGACGGTTTGTTGGGTCTCGCTCTTCCTCTTGAAGAAATATACCCAAGTGTATCTTGAATAGTCATCCACAATCACCAAACAATACTTTCTACCCCCAAGAATATCAAAGGATGGAGGTCCAAAGAGATCCAAATGAAGGAACTCCAAAGGCCTCTTCGAGTAGATGATAGTCATGGGAGGGTGAGCCTTCTCATGTAGCTTTCCTTTGATGCAAGCACTGCAAACACGATCTTTGGCAAAACTAACATTTGTTAGTCCACGGACATGGTCCCCCTTGAGAAGACTTTGCAAAGATCTCATATTGACGTGGGCTAGACAGAGATGCCAAAGCCATCCCACGTCAACTTTAGCCATTAGGCATGTCGCAGTCTTAGTTGGTCGCTCCGAAAAGTTAATCACATAGAGACCATTCTCGACATGCCCAACAAAGGCTACTTTAAGAGTCTTGCTCCACAAGAGGGCCACGGTATCAATATCAAAGAAAGTGGCAAAGCCCATGAGTGCTAGTTGACGAATGGAAAGTAAATTGTATGCAAGAGACTCAACAAGCATGACCTTCTCGATCGTAAGATCATGAGAAATGGCAACTTTACTGAGTCCCAATACCTTAGAAGACGAGGCATCACCCTACTCGACGTTGGTGGGCATGGATGGAATCTTTTGCACATCCACCACCAAGTCCTTGCTTCCGGTCATATGATTAGTAGCTCCACTATCGAGCAACCATGATCCCCCACCGGAAGCAAACACCTACAAGAGATCAATGCTTGGTTTTAGGTACCCATTTTGTAATGGGTCCTTTGATGTTAGTAACAAGGGTCTTAGGAACCCAAATAGACCATTCAATGTACTCATAAGGAGAACCAACGAATTTGGCATAAACATGCCTATCTCTAGCACGACACAATACATAAGAAGGGTTAAAGTCGTCGGCTTTGTTGGGAATGAAAGCGTTGCCCTTCTTGGCATCACTACCCCTCACGGAGTTCTTCTCCTTCTCCTTAGTAGCACCCTCTCCCTCCTTCACAAAGGTTTGCTTGAGAGGAGGAGGTTGTTTGGCCTTGTCATTCTTCTTCTTATTCTTGGACTTGGGAACGTACCCAATCCCTTCCTTGGACACAACTCCCTTTTGGTTGGTCAAAAGGTCGTTGAGGTTCTTCTCGACTTGTATGCAAGATACAAGACCTTTCTCAAGTTGCACCTTTAGCTTGGCATTCTCCTCAGCAAGATGCACATGGTGACAACAAGGGTTAGTAGCATTTGAATTATCAATTAACATCATACGAGGAAAAGTGACTTTCTCCTTGGTTATCTTTACTTGAAGTTGATCATGAGACTCTTTGAGGCTAGCATGAGCACCCTTCAAGACCTTGTGAGCCTTGTCAAGTAGATCAAACTCCTCTTTGAGTCTAGCAAGATCAACCCCAAGCTTGGCCCTCTCGGAGTTTAGCACACGAGAATAACGAGAGCATGATCAAAATCTTTCTTTAACTTAGCGTGATCAATGTTGTGTGACTCCTCAAGAGCCAAATGAATACCACGCTCTTCCTCAAGAGCATTGGAAAGATCTGAAATCTCATCGGCATAGTCACGACTATGCCCCTCCATCTTGGAGATAGTATCTTTGTGAGCCTCGATCATGTCGTTAGCTTCACCAAGTTGTTCCAAGAGAACAACAAAATGCTTCTTGGACTTACCCTTGAGTTTACCCATAAAAGACTCAAACTCATTTTCCTGCACATTAGATCCCTCATATTCATCAATGCAATCCATCAAGCAAGGATTATTAATGATGGTAGTTTTGATGTTGAGGGTTACCTTGTTGGTGGCTTTAGCCATAAGGCACTTGGCGGTGATGTTCTCATTGGATGAGTCGAAGAGAGACACTCGTGCAGTTTTTGCAATGGCAACGGAGGCCATGGCAACCGACTCACCATCTTCATCATCATCCTCATGGTACTCTTCTTGAACCACCAACGCCTTGTGAGGTGTCTTCTTGGTGAAGTTTCTTTTGTTGGGGAAAGACTTGGCTTTGTCCTTTCGGATGAGCTTGCCACCATTGTATTCCCTCTTCTCATACGGGCACTCCGCAACAAATGGCTCACATTGCCATAGTTGCATCAAGTACTCACATGTTGCTTTCTCTTCGTGCCACTTGAGTTGTTCTTGTTGAAGTTCGGCCTTGAGCTCTTCTTGCTCCAAAATTGCCTTGAAGCAAGTGCCATGTGTTCATGATAGGCATACTTTGTATCTTCGGGGTTGCTTTCCTCTTCTTCCTCTTCTTCTTCTTCTTCAAAACAAACCTTGGCCTTCAATGCAAGGTTGGGCTTCTTTGCCCTTTGAGAGCTAAGCACCGCATTGTCGGCGGTCTTGTTCAAGATGTTCATAGCCACAAACTCATGCAACACTTCACTTGAGGTCAAAGTGTGGAAGTCCGGCCTTTGACGAATGACGGAGGACATGGCCTTGTGGTAAGGCATCATTGCCTCGAGGAATTTGTGCTTGATCCAATTGTCATCCGTGTCCTTGATCCCATGATCTCAGAGTGAGACCGCGAGTTTGGTTACTCTTCGATAAAGCTCACGAGGTTCTTCATCTTCTTTCATTGCAAACTCATCGGCTTCATCTTGCACTACTTCATAGTTGGAGCGTTGAATGCTTGCGCTTCCCCGGTAGAGAGAGACAACACAAAGCCATGCATATTTGGCCCAGGCGAAGGGCCGAAGATGTCGTAAATCTTTGGGTGGAATTGCATCTTGGATGATGAAGAGAGCATTCTCATTGAATTGATTATCCGCGGCTTCTCGAGGAGTGAAGTTGCTTGGGTCATGCGGATAGAAACCTTCTTCAATGATTCTCCAAAGATTAGTATTCACATGATTTAAATGGCGCTTAAAGCGATAAACCCAAGAGTCAAAGTCCTCATTTTTCACAATCTTAGGGGGAGGACCGGCATGATTCAAATGAGTGGAAGGAATCGGTCCACCATAAACAAGTGGTGGTTCCACATGGGCAAAGATGCCAGTGCCATTTTTACCACTAGAAGAAGGAGACTTTTCACTACTAGCTTCCCCCTTGTCGGAGTTAGCATCCGTCACCTTGTCAGTGGGATCACCCACTTTCAATGGTGCAGTGGATAGTTTAAGCCCTTCAATGAATTTAGTAAACATGCTTTCAACCTCGGTCGTCATTGAGGTTTTCAATGTCTACAAGGCTACATTGAATTCCTCACGGGAGACCGAGGTTCCCCCCATCACCCGTAGACGAGATCGAATTCACACCGGAGTGCTCCTCCACACCGTCTACGGTGTCAACCATACTCTTGGGACGGCAAAGTCCTTAGTAAAGAGACGAGGCTCTGATACCAATTGAAAGGATTGATATGGTTGACTAGAGGGGGGGGGGGGTGAATAAGCAACTAACAATTTTTATATTTTCTTTACCAAATTAAAGTTTGCATCAAAGTAGGTTGTCTAGATGTGCAACTAGGTGAGCAACCTATATGATGCAACAACAACGAGCACACAAGCAAGCAAGAGAAGTAACACTAAAAAGCTTGCACAAGTAAAGGTAAGAGATAACCAAGAGTGGACCCGGTGAAGACAAGGATGTGTTACCGAAGTTCCTTCCTTTTGAGGGGAAGTACGTCTCCGTTAGAGCGGTGTGGAGGCACAATGCTCCCCACGAAGCCACTAGGGCCACCGTATTCTCCTCACGCCCTCACACAATGCGAGATGCCGTGATTCCACTATTGGTGCCCTTGGAGGCAGTGACCGGACCTTTACAAACAAGGTTGGGGCAATCTACACAACTTAATCGGAGGCTACCAACAGCACCACGAAGCTTCACCACAATGGAATATGGCTCCACGGTGACCTCAACCGTCTAGGGTGCTCAAACACCCAAGAGTAACAAGATCCGCAAGGGATTAGTGGGGGGAATCGAATTTATCTTGGTGGAAGTGTAGATCGAGGCCTTCTCAACCAATCCCTAGAAAATCAACAAGTTTGATTGGCTAGGGAGAGAGATCGGGCGGAAATGGAGCTTGGAGCAACAATGGAGCTTAGGGTTGGAAGAGGTAGTCAACTCGGAGAAGAAGATGCCCCTTATATAGTGGAGAGAGAAATCCAACCGTTATCCACTTAACCAGCCCGCATAAGCGGTACTACCGCAAGGCCTTACGGTACTACCGCACAACCTTGCGGTACTACCGCAAGGCAGGGTTGGACCAGCCTGGGAAGGCCGTGGACAGATAAACGTCCGTGGCTAGTACCGCTGATAACAAAACAATGCAAAAAGTCCGACACGGTACTACCGCTGAAGGCACGCGGTACTACCGCGCGGGGAGCGGATGTAAAAAAATTACATCCGCTCCTACTTCCGCTACTCATGCTGTGCCGGACTAGGGCTCACGGTACTACGGCTCCCAAGGAGTGGTACTACCGTGACCACCTGCGGTACTACTGCAAAGGCATGCGGTACTACCGCAGGGGCCTGCGGTACTACCGCTCCGAATGGCAGTACTACCGCAAGCCTCAGAACAGCAATAGAAGGGACTTCTTTTTGCACAGACAAGAAGAAATGAAAGATGCTCCAAGGTGCTAAAGGAAAGGCGGTGCAAAGAGGAGTAAACGTGTACGTGACGATTCCACCCAAACCTTTCCAAAGCGGACCCCTCCTAATAGTATGGCTTTCCTACGACTCAAATCCACCAAAAAAGGAACGTAGAAAACTGCCGTCTTCAATAATCTTTGAGGGGCTCCTAACCGTCTCATGCCTAGTCATGAATTATCTGAAATAATCGAGACACACGATTAGTCCGCAAATGCATTGTCATCAATCACCAAAACACCTTAGGGATAAGTATGCCCTTACATCTTTCTCTCAGTAATCGCTCCATGCTCGATACTTTTTGTACAGGTTCTTTTATGATGAAGACTATTGAATTCAAATGGGATTTATTGGAAAGAATTAAACGCAAGTTTGAAGATTGGGACCTCGACGAAGGTAAGGAGTCAGGTATATCACCTAAGTTTGATTGTGTTAAATCTTTTATGGATACCGATGCTTTTCGTGAATTTAGCACTAAATATGGACTTGACTCTAAGATGGTAGCTTCTTTCTGTGAATCCTTTGCTACTCATGTTGATCTCCCTAAGGAGAAATGGTTTAAATATAACCCTCCCATTGAAGTAAAAGTAGTTGCACCTATTAAAGTTGAAGAAAAGACTATCACTTATAATGATCCTGTTGTTCCCACTGCTTATATTGAGAAACCACCTTTCCCTGTTAGAATAAAGGATCATGCTAAAGCTTCAACTGTGGTTCGTAAGAGTAATACTAGAACACCTACTCCCTCTGAGCAAATTAAAGTTGAACCTAGTGTTGCTATGGTTAAAGATCTCTTGGCTGATAATATTGATGGGCATGTTATTTACTTCTGTAATGAATCTGCTAGAATTGCTAGACCTGATACTAAAAATAAACATAGACCGTTGTAGGCATGCCTGTTATTTCAGTTAAAATAGGAGATCATTGCTATCATGGCTTATGTGATATGGGTGCTAGTGCAAGTGCAATACCTCATTCCTTATACAGAGAAATTATGCATGATATTGCACCTGTTGAGTTAGAAGAAATTGATGTTACAATTAAGCTTGCCAATAGAGACACTATTTCACCCGTTGGGATTGTTAGAGATGTTGAAGTCTTGTGTGGGAAAGTCAAATATCCTGCTGATTTTCTTGTTCTCGGTTCCCCACAAGATGACTTTTGTCCCATTATATTTGGTAGACCCTTCTTGAATACTGTTAATGCTAAGATAGACTGCAATAAGGATATTGTTTCTATTGGTTTAGGGGATATGTCTCATGAGTTTAACTTTGCTAAATTTCATAGACAACCCCATGATAAAGAATTGCCTAGTAAAGATGAAATTATTGGTCTTGCTTCTATTGCCGTGCCTCCTAATGATCCTTTAGAACAATATTTGCTAGACCATGAAAACGATATGTTTATGAATGAAAGAAGGGAAATAGATGAAGTATTCTTTAAACAGGGACCTATTTTGAAACACAACTTGCCTGTCGAAATCCTAGGGGATCCTCCTCCACCCAAGGGTGATCCCGTGTTTGAGCTTAAACCTTTACCTGATACTCTTAAATATGCTTATCTTGATGAGAAAGAGATATATCTTGTTATTATTAGTGCTAACCTTTCAGAGCATGAAGAAAATAAATTATTGAAAACTCCGAAGAAGCACCACGCTGCTATTGGATATACTCTTGATGATCTTGAGGGCATTAGTCCCACTCTATGCCAGCACAAAATAAAACTGGAGAAAGACGCGAAACCGGTTGTTGATCACCAACGACGGTTAAATCCTAAGATGAAAGAAGTGGTAAGAAAAGAAATACTAAAGCGTCTGGAGGCAGGTATAATTTATCCCGTTGCTGATAGTCAGTGGGTAAGTCCTGTCCATTGTGTCCCTAAGAAGGGAGGTATTACTGTTGTTCCTAATGATAAAGATGAATTGATCCCACAACGAATTATTATGGGTTATAGAATGGTAATTGATTTCTGCAAATTAAATAAAGCTACTAAAAAAGATCATTACCCTTTACCTTTTATTGATCAAATGCTAGAAATATTATCCAAACATACACATTTTTGCTTTCTAGATGGTTATTCTGGTTTCTCTCAAATACCCGTGCCAAAAGAGGATCAAGAAAAGACAACTTTTACTTGCCCTATCGGTACCTTTGCTTATAGACGTATGCCTTTTCGTTTATGCAATGCACCTGCTACCTTTCAAAGATGTATGACTGCTATATTCTCTGACTTCTGTGAAAAGATTGTTGAAATTTTCATGGATGATTTCTCCGTTTACGGAACTTCTTTTGATGATTTCTTAAGCAACCTTGATCGAGTTTTGCAGAGATGTGAAGAAACTAATCGTGTCTTGAATTGGGAGAAGTGCCACTTCTATACCTATGATTAAAGGGAATAGGTATTCTTGGTTTCGTCCCGCTTAGGTGGTCCTACGCTATGTTTTTTTTTGTTTCAACGCGTCCGCAGCTCCGTACGGTCTCAAGCTTCGATGGTTGGCAAGGTGGTATTAATCCATTGCTCATAGAGGACTCTTCCCGTATGTGTTTGCTGGTATGGGCCGCCTCCTCTCCATTGCTTCTGGGCTTGTGCAGTTGCTGGGCCTGCTCTAGGGCTACTTAAAATAGCAAGAATAATGTTGGGGCTAGAATTCGAACCTATGGCATCTCCTAACTAAACCACAGTTGTAACTAACTAAGCTATATCCATCTTGTGATATGTGGTGAGTTCACTTAGTATTAAATAGTTCCACCTCGCTCCTTTAGTGTAAAAGTTTACCAATTTATATATGACAGTTAGTTTAGAAGAACCATTCAATCGGATCAAGAAGATATAATAAGAAAGAGGGGACAATAAAGGAAGGAGAGGGATACATGCACGTCATGCATTTATCTGCTTTGGTCAAAACGGGCTCGTGACATGCATATGCGCTGGTTAAATAAAGACAGACTCGTGGGATGTGCTGCATCATGCGGGCTAGTGTGAGATCGTGCCTTAATGAATGGCACATAGGGAAAGCCTCGTGCGAGATGTGATGCCTTGCATGCATAGCGGCTTTGTGGTCTATGGTTCTCTAATTATAAACGGGTGGGCTTGGTGAGATGAGCTTATTAGGCAACAAAAGAGTAAAAAAAGCTTATTAGGCAACAATCTGGAAATATTCAGAGAATAATCACGCCGAGAAAACGTCCTCATGGATGGACATGGTTGACAACGTGGATTCCCGGTGGATAAAAAATGAGTTTTTTGGGTGCATTCTACGGAGGATCTTTAACGGCACATCGAAGGAAAGTTTTTTTGTTGCATTTTACCGGATGATTTGTTAACAATTCAGATTTATGTTACAAATAATTATGTATTATCTTCTTTTTTTCATTTACTACTACATTGAGGTTGTGTAGTATGAATTTTACTGAATTGACACATCTTGGCTTTGAGGTAATTTTTATTTTGTAGCAACCGACGTGCATCAATGAGTAGCTCGCAGAGGGCGGTCCCCACATCTACCTTCACAAGATTAGTTTTGCAGGCTAGAAACATTGCTTTGTTTGCACGGTTCAAAGATAATGTGATGGCCGACCTCGTCGCCTTAGGTTAATCACTTTCGAAGCGCCGTGGCCACGTGAACGGCCACCGTTCATAGAGGTGGGAAGGAGCAAAAACATATGTGCTTCCATGGACTGTGTGTGGGTAGGTGGTGGTGTTCGCGAGAGGGGTAGGGGTACGGTTGTGATATTTTTTCTTCTTCCGTTGCAATGCACGTGCATGTGTGCTAGTTAAGGTTAATGAAGGTATTGTCTTGGGGCATAAAATTTCTGAAAGAGGTATTGAAATTGAAAAATCTAAGGTTGATGCTATCGAAAAGATGCCATGTCCTAAGGACATAAAAGGTACAAGAAGTTTCCTTGGTCATGCTGGTTTTTATAGGAGGTTCATTAAGGACTTCTCTAAAATTTCTCGGCCTCTGACTAATCTCTTACAAAAAGATGTTCCTTTTGTTTTTGATGATGATTGTGTAGAAGCATTTGAAATACTTAAGAAAGCTTTGATCTCTGCACCTATTGTTTAGCCTCCTGATTGGAATCTACCATTTGAAATCATGTGTGATGCTAGTGACTATGCTGTAGGGGCTGTTCTAGGACAAAGAGTTGATAAGAAATTAAATGTTATTCAATATGCTAGTAAGACTCTAGACAGTGCTCAAAGAAACTATGCTACTACTGAAAAAGAATTTTTAGCATTTGTATTTGCTTGTGATAAGTTCAGACCTTATTTAGTTCATTCTAAAGTAATTTTTCACACTGATCATGCTGCTATTAAATATCTTATGGAAAAGAAAGATGCTAAACCTAGAGTTATTAGATGGGTTCTCTTGCTACAAGAATTTGATTTGCATATTATTGATAGAAAGGGAGTTGAGAACCCCGTTGCAGACAACTTGTCTAGGTTAGAGAATGTTCTAGATGACCCACTACCTATTGATGATAGCTTCCTGATGAACAATTAGCTATGATAAATGCTTCTCGTACTGCTCAATGGTATGCTGATTATGCTAATTATATTGTTGCTAAGTTTATACCACCTAGTTTCACATACCAGCAAAAGAAAAAGTTCTTCCATGATTTAAGACATTACTTCTGGAATGACCCACATCTTTATAAAGAAGGAGTGGATGGTGTTATTAGACGTTGTGTACCTGAGCATGAACAGGAATAGATCCTACGCAAGTGTCACTCCGAGGCTTATAAAGGACACCACGCTGGAGATAGAACTGCACATAAGGTATTGCAATCCGGTTTTTATTGGCCTACTCTCTTCAAGGATGCCCGTAAGTTTGTTTTGTACCGTGATGAATGTCAAAGAATTGGTAATATTAGTAGACGTCAAGAAATGCCTATGAATTATTCACTTGTTATTGAACCATTTGATGTTTGGGGCTTTGATTATATGGGACCGTTTCCTTCCTCTAATGGGTATACTCATATTTTAGTTGCTGTTGATGAGCATCTCCAACAGGCGCCCAATGCGGCGCGTGCAAAAAACAGCTTTAGCGCGCGCTCATCGCCTGGTTAGGCACGGCGCGCTGCGCCCGCTCCAGCAGCCACGCTAAAATGCAGCACGCGCGCCGCTCCAGCAGCGCGCAAAAAATGCAGCGCGCACACAACATTTTTTTAATTTTCGAACGCATAGATAAAATAAAAACTAGATAGATTGCATAAATAAAAAACGATACAAAGGTATTTTACATCGGTGCAACTAGATAGATAGTTCGAAAGCATAGATAAACTACGACGCAACTAGATAGAAACTACTCTAAGTCGCTATCATCATCACCATTATCATCCTCGGCGGTGTCGTCTAAGGTTTCTAGACAGATGTCCAGCCACCGATCATCGTTCGGCGTGAAGAACGACTGCCTACCAACTGCAACAATGTCGGACTGCGCATTCGGCAACGCCTTCCGCTGACGCCTTTCCAACCGCGTCTCGCGGCGCCTTCGCGTGTCCTCCTCGCGGCGCCTTGCCCAGTAGGCCTGCTCATAGGCGACATCCTCCGGGTGGCGCTGGCGCCTCTCCGCCATGACCCGCTCGTCCTCCTGGGCGACGAGGAGGCAGCGTTGCCGCTCGGCGTGCTCCGCACGGTCTTCCGCCGTGTTCAGACGAGGCAAAGGGGCGAGGTTGAGCGCTTGCTGGAGCTTGTACACATCTTGAAAGTTCATCTGGCCGCGCGGCCAGCCTAGGTGCCATGCCGCCGCGTCGTACGCACGGGCGGCCTTGCGCGCGGTCCCGTACGTGCCGAGGCCGAGCCGGAGTTCGCCGGAGCATATCTCCGCGGTGTAGCAGCCGTTGGGGCGCAAGCGGACGCCGCGGTAGCCGGACGCTCCTCGGCGGCGCGGCGGCATGGCGGCGCATCGGTGGCGGGGCGCTGGAGCGGCGCCTAGCAGAGAGGGAGAGGAAGAGGGGAAGAGGAAGTGTGGATAAGCGCGTGGTGAAGCGGCGAAGCGGCGCGCCAAATCTTGCGCGCGAGCTGGCGCCTTTTCGTGCGCGCGCGCAAACGGTTCTGGCGCGTGCTTGTTTCCCGCGGCCGCTGGAGCGCGGCAAACCGCCCCGCGCGCGCTAAAAGCTGGGTTTACCGCACGCGCGCGTCGTTTGGGGCGTCTGTTGGAGATGCTTAGAAGCTATTCCAACTAGTAGTGCTGATCATAACACCTCTAATACGATGCTTAAACAAGTTAGTTTTTCTGAGGTTTGGAGTCCTAATGACTGACGGTAGTTCACATTTTATTCATGGTGCCTTTCAGAAAATGCATGCTAAGTATGACGTTAATCATAGAATTGCATCTCCTTATCACCCACAGTCTAGTGGTCAAGTAGACTTGAGCAATAGAGAGCTTAAATTAATTTTGCAAAATACTGTTAATAGATCTAGAAAGAATTGGTCCAAGAAACTTGATGATGCATTATGGGCTTATAGAACTGCATATAAAAATCCTATGGGTATGTCGTCGTATAAAATGGTTTATGGAAAGGCATGTCACTTACCTCTTGAACTAGAACATAAGGCATATTGGGCCATTAAAGATCTCAATTATGATTTCAAACTTTCCGGTGAGAAGAGGCTTTTTGACATTAGCTCACTTGATGAATGGAGAGCCCAGGCTTATGAGAATGCCAAACTATTCAAAGAAAAAGTTAAAAGATGGCACGATAAAAGGATACAAAAACATGAGCTTAATGTAGGTGATTATGTATTGTTATACAACTCTCGTTTAAGATTTCTTGTAGGCAAACTCCTCTCAAAATGGGAAGGTCCTTACGTCATCGAGGAGGTTTATCGTTCCGGTGCCATAAAAATCAACAACTTCGAAGGCACTAATCCGAGGGTGGTGAATGGTCAAAGAATCAAACATTATATCTCAGGTAATCCCATAAATGTTGAAACTAATGTTATTGAAACCATAACCCCGGAGGAACACATAAGGGACACTTTCCAGAACGTTTCAGACTCCGAAAAGGAATAGGTACGTGGTACGGTAAGTAAATCGACTCCAAAACAGTTCTAATGGCAATTTTTCTCTGTTTTGGAATATTTAACAAAATAGGAAAATAAGAAGCAGTCTGGAAAGGACACGAGGCTTCCACGAGGGTGGAGGGTGCACCCTACCGCCCTGGGCGCCCCCCTGCCTCGTGGGCACCTCGTGCGCTCTCCAGACTCTGTTTTCCTGCATGATACTTCTTTTGTTCGGTAAAAAATCATTATATAATCTCCCGAAGGTTTTGACCACCATATCACGCAAATATCTTTTGTCTTTGTTTCGAGCTGTTTTTCTGACAGATCTTGATCGCCATGGCGTCTTCAAGTGCACCCAAGGACAAGTTCTTCGAGAAGGTCATCAACCCCTACCTCGCGGAGGTGCTGCAACACCCTCAAACCATTGAGATGCGTGAGGGGTTGCTGCACATCCGTGATGTTGAGGGACCAAGGAGGACCGAAAGCATGGAGACAAGGCTCGAGGCATTGGAGCAACAAGTTTTCAAGTGCCAGGAGATGGTGGAACATGGACTCGACTCCAATCATATAATGATCATGGAGTTCACCAACAACCACAAGTTGGATGACAAGAACATTGGGGAGGCCATCTTCAAGCTTCATGAGAAAATCGAGCGCCTCCAAGCCCAGATCCATGACCTGCAAAACCAAAACTGTGAGTATGAATATAGATTCAAGAGGATGA
Source organism: Triticum aestivum (assembly GCF_018294505.1). NCBI lineage: Eukaryota > Viridiplantae > Streptophyta > Magnoliopsida > Poales > Poaceae > Triticum > Triticum aestivum. The sequence goes on from NC_057812.1 coordinate 251,638,223, forward strand.
GTTTGGCTCCAGGTTTGAGGATCCCAGAGACTCGTTCATCCTTCTATGATAGTGAGCCTATGCCTTGGAATATGCACGGCAAGCCTACATCATCAACAACTTCATCATCACCACCTCTGAGGAAGGAAACATAAACACATGGGTATGGGCACTCCCCTTGGCAACTGCCAAGCTTGGGGGAGTGCCCCGGTGTAACACCCCCAGTGTCATGCTACAGTAATCCCCTGTTGATGGTGCCATGTCATCACACTACTGTTGCTAATCCTCACTTGATCCAAATCACTGTTCATGTTCAAACTCAAATTCAAAGTCAAAAATTCAAATTTGCCAAACATGAAAAATAAAATGTTCAAGGTGTGGCAAATAATCACTAAGTAATTTTCATGTTGGAACCAACCTCTTCTGAATTCCCAAAATGCCCATGGGAATTAATTCAGTGCTCCAGCAACATTTAAATTGACCTTTTCAATTTCTAAAATTAATTAGGCAACTCCTTTTGCCCCCAAACTTTTTGTTCCATCTCAAGGTATTGTTTTAGTTCTATTTGCCAAGTTTTGTTCAAAACAAAACTCATTTGGTACTAAAAGTAAATGCAAAATAGAGAAAATAAAAGAAAACAAAAAGGAAAAGGAAAAGGAAAGAAGAAGGAGAGGGAAAGCCCCTGCCCCACTTGGGCTTCGGCCCACCCGAGCCAGCTGCCCAGCAGGCCGGCCCACTCCCCCTCCCCGGTCGCCTTCTCCTGCTCCTCGAGCCGTGTTGCTACAGGGGTTGGTTCCCACTGAACCACCTCGCCGGCGACGACCCCCACCGCGAGAGGATAAGGTCGCCGCCCCGGACGCCTCGAGCCCTCCCCCTCACCTACTGCCACATCCACTCCCCCTCTCCACCTCGCTCCCTCCCCCTCGCTCCCTCTCTGCTTTCCCCTCGCCCGAGCGCCGCCATGGCACCGCCGCCGTAACGCACGCGGCCCCCGCCACCACCTCGCCTCGCCTCCGCGCCAAGAAGGACGACCTCGACCTCCTCTTCCTCCCTGACGAATCACCCGAGCAGGAGCACCTCTGCATCGTCCCCTGCGTCGCCGTCTTCAACCACGGCCACCGCACGCCGTCACCGAATCCGCCACATCGAGCCCTCCCCGAGCCCATTTGAGCACACCTACAGGGCCCGGTGAGCAGTCGCCGTCCTATCCCCTCTCTCGCGTAGGCCGCCTCACTCTCTAGCTTGCTCGCCGCTACCGTCGTAGCTCGTCGCCGCCCCGCTCCATAGCTGCCGTGGCCATGCTTGCCGTCAAGCTCTGTCGAGCACGGCACCGTGCCCAGCACGCTTCGAGCAGCCCAACTCACCTCGCCGCGCCTCCTCCCGTGCCTCTTAGCGCGATCACCATCCGCGCCCGAAGCCGCCGTTGCCGCCTTTGCTCATCGCCGACGCCTCTGCCGGCCACCTTCGCCCGTTCCGAGGCTGCAGATCGACGCATGGAGGAGTACCCATTCGAACGCAGGCAAAACCGCGCGAAACGGTGTCCCGTAGCACCATCCCCATCGTCGCCCAAGCGCGACCGCCGCCCTCGCTGCTCGTCGGCGCCGCTTCGGCCAACTCCGATGACGCCACCGCCCCCAGTCGACGCGCCTTCGTGCGCTCGTTCGAACGCGCCTAGCCGCACCTCTCCCCGGGCCCCATAGCGATTTTTTGGCGAAGTCCGGCGATGCTCCACCACATTGAGCTCGCCGAAGCCAACTCCGGCGCCGTCCGCCGACGTGGCTGGACACCCCCTGGGTCGCTGCCAGCGGGCCCCACGGGCCCCGTTGACTGGGTTGACCCAGTCAATGTGCTGACTGGGCAGCCCAGTGGCGCTGACATGCGGGCCCCACCGCATAATTATTTTACCTAAAACATTTTTATAATTAAAATCAATTAGTTAGATAAATGAGGCACTGACAGGTGGGGTCGAGTAGTTAACTAACCTAATTTTAGTTAGTTTAAACTTCTGTTAGTCCACTGTCTATGACAGGTAGGACCCACTGGTCAGTTTGACATGGTCAGCCACTTTGTTGACTGCTGAGGTCATCATCATGTCATGCTGACGTCATATTCCTTTTTCTATTATTATAAATAAATCTAGAAAATGTTTTAATCTTTGAAAAATCATAGAAATTAAACCGTAACTCCGATGAAAATGTTTTCTACATGAAATTTGCTTAGAAAAATCCCATGAATCCGAATGCGCGGTCCATTCACCTGTCACATGCCACTAGCATGCTGAACATGGAACCGTCCCCTCTCTTTCATCTGTCTGGATTTCATCTAACGCCGGGGATTCATCCTCGGATGTTTATCCCCTCCGTCTGCAACGTGTAGTACTACGTTAGGGCAACACTAGCTCTGCCTATCGTCATGTTATGCCTTGTGATGCATTGTTTGCTCTGTATTTACTGTTTCTTCCCCCTCTTCTCTCCGGTAGACCCTGAGACCGATGCTGCCACTGTGATCGACTACGTCACCGACGACCCCTCCTTCTTATCTGAGCAACCAGGCAAGCAAACCCTCCTTGAGCATTCCGATATTGCCCATTTCTTTCCCTCTCATGCTTGCATTAGAACTGCTTCTGCTTTCTGTATGATCCTAGTCTGATGCATAGCCCGTTGTTGTTACCTGCTTTTATACCTTACCTGCTTATCCTAAACTGCTTAGTATAGGTTGGTTAGTGATCCATCAGTGACCCCCACCTTGTCCGAGTTGCCCCGCTTTATGTTCGATGACTCGATCAACGTGATCGACGTCCAGGCCCCGACACCACACATCACCCCCTAGTTGTACGACTCTGCAGAGTTACCATCAAGTGCCGAGGGTGGAACCTCTTACATCACTCCGGATGAGATCTCCGTAGTGTAGCTTTACGGTCGAGGTCATCGAGGGTGATTTCCTCCTTAACCACTTCCGTTACGGCTCTGTCGTGCAACCCATCAAACGTGAACCTCGAGGGTGGATCCTCTTACGTTCACCTTGATGACAACATCAAGTGGAATTCACCGGGGGTGATTCCTCGGGTTTTCCCCTTGGTGTTAGACACACAGTTACTATGGTTACTATGAATTTGCACTAAACCATGTGACTAAAGACGGGTTGACCCTGAGTGGTACCCGCACGAGCTTAATTGCAAGTGATGTGGAGTCGGGTTGACCTGGAAGGTGCCCGCGAGATACTTACGAGGCGTGGCCGGGCATTCATAGCCCTTGCCGCAAGTACTCGAGACGGGGCGACGGGGTCACATCGATCGTGAGTCTCTGCTCGTTACCGCGCGTTCCTAATCCTACAATTTGGATATTTGATCCGAGGGGCCTCTGGCCTGATAGCACTAACCATCATGTGGGCATAGTATGGGCGTTCTGCGTCGTATACATCAGCCGAAGCTTAATAGATGTCAGCGATTGAGCGGCGCGTGTCGGGTTGGACTGCGTAAGCACCTGCCTTGTTGAAGGAGGTAGCTAGGTCTGCTCACCGGCCGCGTACGCAGCGTGCAGGAGTTCCCGGGGAGATGGCCCATGACCCTGGGGGCATAGGTTTAGTCCGACGTGCTGGCCTCTCTATTAAGCCTAGGTCGGGTTGCGGCGTATCGCTTGGCCAAGGCCGGGCATGACCCAGGAAAGTGTGTCCGGCCGGAGTTAATCGAGCATGGTGGGTAAGGTGGTGCACCCCTGCAGGGAAGAAAACATCTATCGATAGCCTGTCCTACGGTAAAGGACACTTGGAGTTGTATCCCGATCGATACAACTAGAAGTGGATACTTGAGATGAGACATGGAGATGAGACTTGGATATGTGATGATAACTGGATAGTATGGCTCTGGGATTGCTTTCTCGCAGGGTGTCGAGAAAGGATCTCTGGCCGAGGTTGATAACACTTCTACTACTTTACTTTATGCTACTCTACTCCTTCCTGTTGCTGCAAGATGGTGGTTTCCAGAAGATGCTAGTCTTCGATAGGCTAGGCTTTCCCCTTCCCTTCTGGCATTCTGCAGTTTAGTCCACAGATACAACCCATTCCTTTGATACAGATGCATACTTAGTTTAGATTTGATGTAAGTCTTGCGAGTACTTTGGATGAGTACTCATGGTTGCTTTGCTACTTCTTTTTCCCCCATACCCGATTGTTGCGACCAGATGACGGATCCCAGGAGCCAGACAATGCCACTGATGACTACTACTACCCGGAGGATGCCTTCTACTACGTGAAGACCGCTGACGACTTGGAGTAGTTAGGAGGCTCCCAGGCAGGAGGCCTTGCCTTTTCGATCGATGTTCTTTTTGTGCTATCCTTCTTAAGGCAAATCTTGTTTAACTCATGTCTGCACTCAGATATTGTTGCTTCCGTTGACTCTTGTGTTTTCGAGCTTATGTATTCGAGCCCTCGAGGCCCCTGGCTTGTAATATAAAGCTTGTATTATTTTATTTTGTGTCTAGAGTTGTGTTGTGATATCTTCCCGTGAGTCCTTGATCTTGATCGTACACATTTGCATGTATGATTAGTGTATGATTGAATCGAGGGCGTCACACCCGGTATCGTATCACCATCACTTTTATCTTTACCGTTTATCCTTTTGGTAATATCTTGATCTAGTAGAATAAAGTTTTAGTATGATCTAGTTGTGAGTTTTGCTTTATGATCCTTCTATGTAATTGAGTCTGTGAGCTATATATAATAAAGATTAGTGTTGAGTCAAGGGCTTGATTATTTTGCTATGATCTTGAGGGAATAGAATAAAAGAGAAGAAATAAAGAGATCATATGGATCTTATGGAGAGTAATGACTTCACATATAAAGAGTATGATGAATAAAAATTGTTGAGAGTTGACAAACATAGTTTTGGTCATCGTTGCAATTAATAGGAAATAATGAGGAAAGAGAGGTTTCACATATAAATATACTATCTTGGACATCTTTTATGATTGTGAGCACTCATTAAAATATGACATGCTAAAGAGTTGATGTTGGACAAGGAAGACAACGTAATTGGTTATGTTTTCTTACATCTGAGATAAATTATATTGGCATGGATCATCCAACATGTTGAGCTTGCCTTTCCCTCTCATGCTAGCCAAATTCTTTGCACCAAGTAGAGATACTACTTGTGCTTCCAAATATCTTTAAACCCAGTTTTGCCATGAGAGTGCACCATATCTACCTATGGATTGAGTAAGATCTTTCAAGTAAGTTGTCATCGTTGCAAGCAATAAAAATTGCTCTCTAAATATGTATGATTTATTAGTGTGAAGAAAATAAGTTTTATACGATCTTGTGATGTGGAAGAAATAAAAGAGACGGACTGCATAATAAAGGTCCATATCACAAGTGGCAATATAAAGTGACGCTCTTTCGCATTAAGATTTTGTGCATCCAACCATAAAAGCACATGACAACCTCTGCTTCCCTTTGCGAAGGGCCTATCTTTTATTCTTGACTTACACTTCATGCAAGAGTCACGGTGATCTTCACCTTTCCTTTTTACATTTTATCCTTTGGCAAGCACAGTGTGTTGGAAAGATCCTGATATATATAGCTAATTGGATGTGAGTTTTCATGAACTATTATTGTTGACATTACCCTTGAGGTAAAAGGTTGGGGGGTAAAACTTTAAGCCCCTATCTTTCTCTGTGTCCGATGAAAACTTCATAACCATAAATATCGCGTGAGTGTTAGCAATTGTGAAAGACTAAATGATGGTTGAGTATGTGGACTTGCTAAAAATCTCTTATTGACTCTTTCTGATGTTATGATAAATTGCAATTGCCTCAATGACTGAGTTATAGTTTGTTAGTTCTCAATGAAGTTTATGATTCATACTTGAAATTTTGATTGAATTGTTACTTTAGCATAAGAGATCATATGACAATATATATATATATATATATATATATATATGTTGTTCTAAGAATGATCATGATGCCCTGATGTCCGTATTTTATTTTATCGACACCTCTATCTGTAAATATGTGGACATATTTTTTGATTTCGGCTTTCGCTTGAGGACAAGCGAGGTCTAAGCTTGGGGGAGTTGATACGTCCATTTTGCATCATGCTTTTATACCGATATTTATTGCATTATGGGCTGTTATTACACATTATGTCACAATACTTATGCCTATTCTCTCTTATTTTACAAGGTTTACATGAAGAGGGGGAATGCCGGCAGCTGGAATTCTGGGCTGGAAAAGGAGGAAATATTAGAGTCCTATTCTGCACAACTCCAAAAGTCCTGAAACTTCACGGGAGCACGTTTCAGAATATATAAAAAATATTGGGCGAAAGAAGTACCAGAGGGGGGCCACCCACCGTCCACGAGGGTGGGGGCGCGCCCTACCCCCTGGGCGCGCCCCCTGCCTCATGGGGCCCCTGGTGGCCCTCTGATGCCCATATTTGGCTATATGGAGTCTTTCATTCAGGAAAAAAAAATCTTAATCAAGCTTTTGGGACGAAACTCCGCCGCCACGAGGCGGAACCTTGGCGGAACCAATCTAGGGCTCCGACAGAGCTGTTCTGCCGGGGAAACTTCCCTCCGAGAGGGGGAAATCATCACCATCGTCATCACCAACAATCCTCTCATCGGGAGGGGTCACTCTCCATCAACATCTTCACCAGCACCATCTCATCTCAAACCCTAGTTCATCTCTTCTATCCAATCTTTGTCTCTAAGTCTCAGATTGGTACCTATGGGTTGCTAGTAGTGTTGATTACTCCTTGTAGTTGATGCTAGTTGGTTTATTTGGTGGAAGATCATATGTTCAGATCCATTATGCATATTAATACCCCTCTGATTATAAACATGAATATGCTTTGTGAGTTGTTACGTTTGTTCCTGAGGACATGGGAGAAGTCTTGCTATAAGTAGTCGTGTGAATTTGGTATTCGTTCAATATTTTGATGAGACGTATGTTGTCTCTCCTCTAGTGGTGTCATGTGAACGTCGACTACATGACACTTTACCATTTTTGGGCCTAGAGGAAGGCATTGGGAAGTAATAAGTTGATGATGGGTTGCTAGAGTGACATAAGCTTAAACCCTAGTTTATGCGTTGCTTCATAAGGGGCTGATTTGGATCCATATGTTTCATGCTATGGTTAGGTTTACCTTAATACTTCTATTGTAGTTGCGGATGCTTGCAATAGGGGTTAATCATAAGTGGTATGATTGTCCAAGGAAGGACAGTACCCAACCACCGGTCCACCCACATATCAAATTATCAAAGTACCGAACATGAATCATATGAGGGTGATGAAAACTAGCTTGATGATAATTCCCATGTGTCCTCGGGAGCGCTTTCCTTTATATAAGAGTTTGTCCAGGCTTCTCCTTTGCTACAAAAAGGATTGTGCCATATTGCTGCACCTTATTTACTTTTATTACTTGTTACCCGTTACAAACTACCTTATCACAAAACTATCTATTATCGATAATTTTAGTGCTTACAGAAAATACCTTGCTGAAAACCTCTTATCATTTCCTTCTGCTCCTTGTTGGATTTGACACTCTTACTTATCAAAAAGGCTACGATAGATCCCCTACACCTGTGGGTCATCAATTGACAACCCCTTTATCGCGTTGGGTGCAAGTGTTTGATTGTTTGTGCAGGTGCATCTATTGGGGACTTGCGCGTTTCTCCTACTGGATTGATACCTTGGTTCTTAATTGAGGGAAATACTTATCTCTACTGTGCTACATCACCCTTTCCTCTTCAAGAGAAAAAACAACGCAAGATCAAGAAGTAGCAATACCTTGTGTGTTATCAAACGTCACAACGTAACTAGGTGATCATAAAGATGCTCTACAGGTATCTCCGAAGGTGTTTGTTGAGTTGGCATAGATCGAGATTAGGATTTGTCACTTTGAGTATCGGAGAGGTATCTCTGGGCCCTCTCAGTAATACACATCATAAGCTTGCAAGCAAATGACTAAGGAGTTAGTCACAAGGTGACGTATTACGGAACGAGTAAAGAGACTTGCCGGTAACAAGATTGAATTAGGTATGAAGATACGGACGATCGAATCTCGGGCAAGTAACATACCAATGGACAAAGGAAATTACGTATGTTGTAATAATGGTTCGACCAATAAAGATCTTCGTAGAATATATAGGAGCCAATATGGGAATCCATGTTCCGGTATTGGTTATTGACAAGAGAGGTGTCTTGGTCATGTCTACATAGTTCTCGAACCCGTAGGGTCCCCACGCTTAACGTCCGTTGACGATATAGTGTTATATGAGTTATATGTTTTGGTGATCGTATGTTGTTCAGAGTCCCGGATGAGATCACGAACATGACGAGGAGTCTCGAAATGGCCAAGAGGTAACGATTGATATATTGGATGATGTTATTTGGACACTGAAAGTGTTTCAGGACGTACCAGGAAGGAATCAGGTCACCGGAAGGGGTTTTGGGCATCCCCGGCAAGTTATGGGCCTGGTGCGCCCCCTCCCTTGTTTGGCTAACCCTAGGGAAGGAAAACAGGGAGGGCTAGCCCCTCCTGCCTTTCCCTCTCATGGGAGAAACGAAAGGGGGGGGCACCCTCCCCTGCTTTTCCCCGCACCCCAAATAAGGAAAGGGGGGCGTGGCTTGGGAGGGACCCCAAGTAGGATTCATCCTACTTGGGCGCCTCCTTTGGCTGCTCCTCCTTCCACCCACCTATATATATGTGGGAGGGGGCGCCTAGCAGACAATAGACAACTGCCTAGCCATGTGCGGCACCCCCCTCCACTCCGGTCATATTTTCGTAGTGCTTAGGTGAAGCCCTGCGGAGATCACTTCACCATCACTATCACCACACCGTTGTGCTTCTGGAACTCATCTACTACCTCGCCGTCTTGCTGGATCAAGAAGGCGGAGGACGTCACCGAGGTGAACGTGTGCAGAACGCGGAGGTGTCGTATGTTCGGTACTTGATCGGTTGGAGCGCGAAGAAGTTCAGCTACATCAACCACATTATTAAACGCTTCCACTTACGGTCTACGAGAGTATGTAGACATACTCCCCCCCTTGTTGCTATGCATCTCCATGGATAGATCATTGTGTGTGCATAATTCTTTTTGTTTTCGATGCAACATTTCCCAATAGTGGCATTGGAGCCAGGTCTATGCGTAGATGATATGCACGAGTAGAACACAAAGAGTTGTGGGCGGTGATAGTCATACTGCTTACCACCAATGTCTTATTTTGACTCGGTGGTATTGTGGGATGCAGTGGCCCGGACCAACCTTACATGTCCACGCACATGAGACCGGTTCCACCGACCGACATGCAAGTAGTTTTGCATAAAGGTGGCTGGCGGTTGTTGTTTTCTCCTACTTTAGTTGAATCGAATTTAACTATGGCTGGTCCTTGAAGAAGGTTAAAATAGCAAACTTGATGAATCACTGTTGTGGTTCTATGCGTAGGTAAGAACGGTTCTTGCTAGAAGCCCGTAGCAACCATGTAAAATTTGTAACAACAAAGTAGAGGACGTCTAACTTGTTTTTGCAGGGAATGTTGTGATGTGATATGGTCAAGATATGATGTGATATATGTTGATGTATGAGATGATCATGTTTTGTAATATCGACAACTGGCAGGAGCCTTAGGGTTGTCTCTTTATTGTATGAAGTGCAAGCACCATGTAATTGCTTTACTTTATCACTATGCGTTAGCGATAGTTGTAGAAGCAATAGTTGGCGTGACGACCTCAACGCAACGACGCTATGATGGATATCAAGGTGTCGAGCCAGTGACGATGGAGATCATGACGATGCTTTGGAGATGGAGATCAAAAGCACAAGATAATGATGGCCATATCATGTCACATATTTTGATTGCATGTGATGTTTATCCTTTATGCATCTTATTTTTCTTAGAACGGCTGTTGCATTATAAGATGACCCCTGCACTTAATTTCAAGATAAAAGTGTTCTCCCTGAGTATGCACCGTTGCTACAGTTTGTCGTTTCAAGACACCACGTGATGATCGGGTGTGATAGACTCTACGTTCACATACAGCGAGTGTAAGACAGTTTTACACATGCAGAATACTTGGGTCAAACTTGACGAGCCTAGTGATATGTCTCCAACGTATCTATAATTTATGAAGTATTCATGCTATTATATTATCCATCTTAGATGTTTAATGGGCCTTTATATGCTGTTTTATATGATTTTTGGGACTAACCTATTAACCTAGAGCCCAGTGCCAGTGCCACTTTCCGTTTTTCCTTGTTTTTGAGTATCGCAGAAAAGGGAAATCAAACGAAGTCCAATTGACCTCAAAATTCACGAAGATTGTTTTTGGACCAGAAGAAGCCCACGGAGTACCAGAGATGGACCAGGGGAGTCCCGAGGCCACCACGAGGGTGGGGGCGGCCCCCCTATCCTGTGGCCGCCTCGAGGAGCCCCCTGACTTGTTCCCGACTCCAACACCTCTTATATATACCCAAACTTCTAGAAAGAAACCTAGATCATAAGTTCCGCCACCGCAAGCCTCTGTAGCCATGAGAAATCAATCTAGGCCCTCTCTGGCACCCTGCCGGAGGGGGCCATCATCACCGGAGGCTATGGAGGAGGATCCTGGAGGGGCCATCATCGCCATGAAGGCCAAGATCCAAAGGGAGAACCTCTCCCCATATAGGGGGGGCATGGAGGAGGAAGCACAAGGGGGAGAACCTCTGCTCCTCTCTCTCGGTGGCGCCGGAGTGCCATCGGGAGGGGAATCATCGCCACGGTGATCGTCTTCATTAACATCACCATCATCATCATCATCCTCATCTCTTTTACGCGGTCCACTCTCCCACACCCCGCTGTAATACCTACTTGAACATGGTGCTTTATGCCACATATTATGATCCAATGATGTGTTTCCATCCTATGATGTTTTGAGTAGATATCCTTTGTCTTTGGGTTGATTGATGATCTAGATTGGTATGAGTTGTATGTTTTATTTTGGTGCTGTCCTATTGTGCCCTCCGTGTCGTGCAAGCGTGAGGTATTCCCGCTGTAGGGTGTTGCAATACGTTCATGATTCGCTTATAGTGGGTTGCTTGAGTGACAAAAGCATAAACCCGAGTAAGGGGGTTGTTGCGTATGGGATAAAGGGGACTTGATGCTTTAATGCTATGGTTGGGTTTTACCTTAATGATCTTTAGTAGTTGCGGATGCTTGCTAGAGTTCCAATCATAAGTGCATATGATCCAAGAAGAGAAAGCATGTTAGTTTATGCCTCTCCCTCATATGAAATTGCAATGACGACTACCGGTCTTGTTAACAATTGCCTAAGACAATTCCGCACACCGATCCACCATTATTCCACACTCGCTATTTATATTATTTAGTTATATATTCTAAATTTATGATAACAGCACCTACTTTTATATTTTATCTCTCCGATACCATGCAAAGTTATCCTCTTCATACCGATAACGTAGTTTTATTTCTCGTTTCTAGTTGGAAACAAACGTTCGGTGTACGTAGAGTCTTATCAGTGGCAGATAGGACTTGAGAGAATATTGATCTTACCTTTAGCTCCTTGTGGGTTCGACACTCCATAATTATCACTTCCACCTTTGGGAATTTCTATGATGATTCCCTGCACTTGGGGATTATCACCTAGCACGTACAGACATGGTCTCGGAACACTGGAGACCGAAAGGTCGAACATGCGTCATATAGTAGATATGATCAACAAAGAGATGTTCACCATTGATGACTATCCCATCTCACGTGATGATCGGACATGGGTTAGTTGATTTGGATCATGTATCACTTAAATAACTTGAGGGATGTTAATTTAAGTGGGAGTTCATTAGTAATTTGATTCATTGGACTTAAATTTATCATGAACTTAGTCTTAATAGTTTTTGCATATCCATGTTGTAGATCAATAGCTCACAATATAGCTTCCCCATTTTTGATACGTTCCTAGATAAAAATAAGTTAAAAGATGATAGTAGCAATGATGCAGATTGGGTCCGTGATGTGAGGGTTATCCTCATTGTTGCACAGAAGAATTATGTCCTTGATGCACCGCTAGGTGACAGACCTATTGCAGGAGCAGATGTAGACATTATGAATGTTTGGCGAGCTCGATATGATGACTACTTAATAGTTTAGTGCGCCATGCTTTACGGCTTAGAACTGGGACTTCAAAAACGTTTTGAACTCCACGGACCATATGACATGTTCCAAGAGCTGAAATTGGAATTTTAGACTCATGCCCATGTCGAGAGGTGTGAGACCTCTGACAAGTACTTTGCCTACAAGATGGAGGAGAATAGCTCAACCAGTGAGCATGTGCTTAGAATGTCTAGGTACTACAATCACTTGAATTAAGTGGGAGTTAATCTTCTAGATAAGATAGTCATTGACAAAGTTCTCTAGTCACTATCACCAAGCTACTAGAACATTGTGATGAACTATAATATGCAAGGGATGACGAAAATGATTCCCGAGCTCTTCGCGATGCTGAAATCAGTGATGGTAGAAATCAAGAAAGAGCATCAGGTGTTGATGGTTAACAAGACCACTAGTTTCAAGAAAAAGGGCAATATAAAGAGAGGGAACTTCAAGAAGAATGGCACGCAAGTTGCCGCTCCCATGAAGAAGCCCAAAGATGGACCCAAGCCTGAAACTGAGTGCCTCTACTGCAAAGGAAATGGTCGCTGGAAACGAAACTGTCCCAAATACTTGGCAGATAAGAAGGATGGCAAAGTGAACAAAGGTATATTTGATATACATGTTATTGATGTGTACCTTACTAGTATTAATGGTAGCCACTAGGTATTTGATACCGGTTCAGTTGCTAAGATTAGTAACTCGAAACAGAGTTGTAGAATAAACAGAGACTAGTTAAGGGCGAGGTAACGATGTGTGTTGGAAGTCATTCCAAGGTTGATACGATCACCATCGCACACTCCCTCTACCTTTGGGATTAGTGTTGAACCTAAATAAATGTTATTTGGTGTTTGCGTTGAGCATGAATGTGATTTGATCATGTTTATTGCAATACGGTTATTCATTTAAGTCAAAGAATAATTGTTGTTCTATTTACATGAATGAAACCTTCTATGATCATACACCCAATGTGAATGGTTTATTGAATCTCGATCATAGTGATACATACATACATATATATATATATATATATATATATATTCATACTATCGATGCCAAAAGATGCAAAGTTAATAATGATAGTGCAACATACTTGTGGCACTGCCGTTTAGGTCATATTGGTGTAAAGCACATGAAGAAACTCCTTGCAGATGGGATTTTGGAATCACTTGATTATGAATCATTTGATACTTGTGAACCATACCTCATGAGTAATATGACTAAAACTCCGTTCTCCAGAATAATGGAGCGAGCTAATGACTTATTGGTAATAATACATACCGATGTATACGGTCCCATGAGTGTTGAAGCATGCGGCAGGTATTGTTATTTTTTGACCTTCATAGATGATTTGAGTAGGTATGGGTATATCTACTTGATGAAACACAAGTCCGAAACATTTGAAAAGTTCAAAGAATTTCAAAGTGAAGTGGAGAATCATCGTAACAAGAAAATAAAGTTTCTACGATCGGATCATGGAGGCTAATATTTGAGTTACGAGTTTGGCCTTCATTTAAAACAATGTGGAATAGTTTCACAACTCACGCCACCTGGAACACCACAACATAATGGTGTGTCCGAACGTAACAACCGTACTTTATCAGATATGGTGCGATCTATGATGTCTCTTACCGATTTACCACTATCATTTTGGGGTTATGCATTAGAGACAGCCGCATTCACGTTAAATAGGGCACTGTCTAAACCCATTGAGATGACATCGTATGAACTATGGTTTTGCAAGAAACCTAAACTATTATTTTTTAAAGTTTGGGGATGTGATGCTTATGTCAAAAGGCTTCAGCCTGATAAGCTCGAACCTAAATCGGAGAAGTGTGTCTTCATAGGATACCCTAAAGAAATTATTGGGTACAACTTCTACCACAGATTCGAAGGCAAGATCTTTGTTGCTAAGAATGGGTCCTTTCTAGAGAAGGAGTTTTCTCTCAAAAGAAGTGAGCAGGAGGAAATTAGAACTTGATGAGGTAATTGTACCTTCTCTCGAATTGGAGAGTAGCTCATCAGAGATATCCGTTCCCGTGATGCCTACACCAACTAATGAGGAAGCTAATGATGATGGTCATGAAACTTCAGATCAAGTTACTACTGGACTTCGTAGGTCGAACAGAGCACGTTCCGCACCAGAGTGGTATGGTAATCCTATCCTGGAAGTCATGTTATTAGACCATGGTGGACCTACGAACTATGAAGAAGCTATGATGAGCCCAGATTCTGATAAATGGCTTGAGGCCATGAAATCTGAGATAGGATCCATGTATGAGAACAAAGTGTGGACTTTGGTGGATTTTCCCAATGATTGGCAAGCCATTGAGAATAAATGGATTTTCAAGAGGAAGATAGACGCTGATGGTAATATCACTATCTACAAAGCTGGACTTGTCACAAAATTGTTTTCGACAAGTTTAGGGGGTTGACTACAATGAAACTTTCTCACCCATAGCGATGCTTAAGTTCGTCCGAATCATTTTAGCAATTGCCGCATTTTATAATTATGAAATCTAGAAAATGGATGTCAATAACTGCATTCCTTAATGGATATTGAAGAAGAGTTGTATATGATGCAACCAGAAGTTTTTCGTCAATCCTAAAGATGCTAACAAAGTGTGCAAGCTCCAGCGATCCATCTATGGACTGGTGCAAGCATCTCGGAGTTGGAATATATGCTTTGACGAGGTGATCAAAGCATATGGTTTTATACAGACTTATGGTGAAGCCTGTATTTACAAGAAAGTGAGTGGGAGCTCTGTAGCATTTCTGATATTATATGTGGATGACATATTATTGACTGGAAATGATATAGAATTTCTGAACATCATAAAAGGATACTTGAATAATAATTTTTCAATGAAAGACCCTGGTGAAGATACTTATGTATTGGGCATCAAGATCTATAGGGATAGATTGAGACCCTTAATAGGACTTTCACAAAGCAAATACATTGACAAGATTTTGAAGAAGTTCAAAATGGATCAGTCAAAGAAAGGGTTCTTGCCTATGTTGCAAGCTGTGAAGTTGAGTAAGACTCAAAACCCGACCACGGCAGAAGATAGAGAGAGAATGAAAATCATTCCCTATGCCTCAGCCATAGGTTCTATAGAATATGCCATGTTGTGTACTAAACCTGTTGTGTACCTTGCCATGAGTTTGGCAAGGGGGTACAATAGTGATCCAGGAGTAGATTGCTGGATAGCGGTCAAAATTATCCTTAGTTACCTAAGAGGATAACACTACTGCAGGATGCTGCTAACGCGACACTACGATTAGAGACACTTCGACGAAATTGTGTGCGATGCAATAATCGCAAACGATGGTGTAAAAACCCGTCAAAAAGGTGCAAAATGTTTGCGATGGAGGATGCATCAAACACGGTTCATATTTTAGTTGCGTGTGCGATGCAGGCCATACGGTTCAGTTCAATTAACTGTTTGCGATGAGGAGGAACGAAAGAAATGGGCAGCCAGATGAAGGTGTGTGTAATATACAACATACGGTTCACTCGGGTGAACTGTTTGTGATTAGGCAACACAAAAGAAATGGCCAGGCAGATGAAGGTGTGTGTGATATACAGCATACGATTCACTCGGATGAACTATTTGTGATTAGGCAACACAAAAGAAATGGTCAGCCAGATCAATCAAGGTGTGTGCAATATACGGCATGCGGTTCACTTGGATGCACTGTTTGCATTGAGACAAGAGAACAGAAATGGTTCAACTTAACAAGATGTGTGTGATACACGGCAAGCAGGTTTAATCGAAACATGTGCGAAGACCAATAACAACACAAACAATTGCTGCTAACAAGCCGTGTGTGTTGTGAGCAAACGATTGCTGGTATACAATTGTGAGTGATTGATGAAAACATCACCGACGGGTTCCATTGTTTAGTCTGTGTGTGATGTGATTTTCTTTGTCCGCACAACATCTACGCTCTGTCTACAAAGCATCAACATATATACTTAAAAAACAGCATTGCATAACCAAATTAAGCATACAATTACACAAGTGACTACACACATAACATTTCCACACACCAAAGTTAGCAATTACATGCATAATAAACTAGGAGAAACGAGGATCTAATCATCTACTTATTATTGTGACGACGCTTGCCATTGCTCTACTTCCGGCTAGATCCCTGGCCGTATTAGGGAAGGAGGCACTTCCTCATGTCAACGATCTGCTTGTACATGTCGTAGCTCGTGTACGCCTCCTTGGCCGCGTACACGACGTGAGCTTTGTCGAGTTTCTCTGTCCAGGCCGAGTGCCAGGCACGCTTGTCCTTGTTGCACGAATCCTTCATGTCTCTATAGTAGGGGTCGATGATGGCCTCGGCGAGGTGAACCAGTGAGTCCTTCTCATGCTCCTTGCTGCCGCAGATCTTGTATTGGCCCTGGATGTCGACAAGATTCTGGCAAGCGATGCCCGAATTCTCGAGCGCCTTTACATTGTTGGTGATGTCCACCGTAGCGAACATGTAGTGGGGGCTGTTGACAAACCTGGTGAAACGCTCGCAAGGCCTTGTGGCCAGGCAGTAGTGGTAGACGAGGTGGTGGCACACGCACATCTGGGCGATGGTGACCTTGGGACGAGACCCGACACGAGCACGGGTGTACTCGAGGTTGAACCAGACTACCTTGTACTTCTCCTCGACAAGCAACAACTCGATGATGTGCATGGAGTGCTCCACCCAGACTGGGTCGTTGGTGTACACCACTGAGAGGTCCATGAACCTTCTGTGGGTGTCCACCACAACACGCATGGTGAACTACTACTCCTCGTCGGCAGACGCTCGGAGCGCCATTGGAGCTGCGCAGGATACCCTCTAAGAATTTCTCGTGGTGGGTGTGCTTCTTGCAATGGTGGGGCGCAATCGAAAGGTTGAAGAGACAGAAGGGTTAAATGGACGCTATAATAAATGGGGGTCGGCCGGCCTGTAATCGTCACGTCTTGTCACGACGTTCATAGTGGAGGACTCCAGTGCACGCTTGACAACACCGCACTGCACGCGTGGGCTCGAAGAGGCGCCAAATGTATAATCGGTGAGCCTATTCCCACGCTACCGCGCAGTTTACCGCGTAAGCTTCCCGCCCGACTAGTTTGGCCACGCATCGCCTAGAAGAGGGACAAATCATGGACGTTTATTGGCAAAAAGCTTTGTAAAAACAAAGTGTGTGGAATGACTTCGGTCATAACTTTACCCATGGGTGATGATGTCAAAGTTACATAGAAGGGTGATGATGCACACTCGAGTGCGATAATTAATTATGTGCTCTATAGGGCACATAGTGGAAGAAACCAACTATGTGTAATAATGTCGAAGATCGCAGTCGAGTTAGCTATACAGAGCGTGTGTTGTGGGATCGACAAGGTAAACATATTCGAGAATGGTTAATAAAATCTAAGACCATTGCATATTAAGGTCAAAATAGTGCTACCAATATATGACTCTCATACGATGCCATTTCAACGATTGTACCACAAAAGCTCGAAATGTCACAAGGTTCAAATTCCAGAGTTATATGGCTCAAATTCGAAGATTACAAGGTTCAAACTGATATTAGAAATGAAATTCGGCTCATCAGCTGCAAATGCCCGCGCTGATCTACTAAACATGGATATCAGAGAGGTTCAAACTAATATTACCACTTCTAAGTCTGGTTTAGAAACCTCACAATTTTTGCAAAGGGGTCAGCCACTGAGAAGTCATGTGTGGGGTTGACACGATGACTTCCAATTACTCTATCATCTGAAGTTCCAAAATGAAATTCAGCATTTTTGGAGCCTATCCCATTCTGCCGCAGGCGCCGGCGCTGATCAACAAACCATTCATTTTTGTGAAATAAATGTAGGGCAA
Organism: Triticum aestivum; assembly: GCF_018294505.1. NCBI lineage: Eukaryota > Viridiplantae > Streptophyta > Magnoliopsida > Poales > Poaceae > Triticum > Triticum aestivum. Next base: position 251,656,222 of record NC_057812.1, read on the forward strand.
ACCTCATTACCATCAGCACCCTTGCTCTGAGAACAAAGAACCTGACGAATATAATCTCCAGTAAGGTCCCTCGGTAGGAGTTCAAAGTAATTTCTGAGAGATGCAGATCTAGGCATTTGACGTGGTTGTTATATTGTATCACATTATCCACCACTGGGCCTAATCTTATCTACAAAAGAAGAAAGCGCGTTAGTGCCTACATGCAGTTTTGAACACTACTAAAGGCCTGTTTGGTTTGCATGATTTGTAAAATGCACTAACATGCCATCTTCGATCTGACATGATTAACATGGGCATTTGATTACATTCTAGAAAAATGTAGCCTTCTTCACAAGAGGTTGGAGTGGATGAAAAGTTCCCTAAGAAAACTAGTACAGATGAATCCAAAGGAGAAATGCTTATTGATTATAACCATATGGATCAAGCAACCAATATGGGGGGGAACATGTATGTACTGAAATCCTCCAAAAGAATCCTTCAGAAATCCTAGTACATTGTCATTGTAAACTTGGAAAAATGTGTCACAAATTGAACTCCCTTATGGTTAACATTTAATAGGAAAGGAACATCACCTCGATATATAGCTTCTCCAGGCACGGAAAGCACCTCAGGAAACTGACAACTTGCTCCAGGTTGGGGCCGATAGATTCTAGTGCCAAGACTTTCACCATGCGCAGTTTTAGGGTCAAGCTTGTCGGAATCATTTTATGAACAACAGACGAACAAACATCTTCAAAATTAGAAATGATGTTAATTTGTAGAAGGAGAGGTAGAAGGCGGCTGTTGTACCTAAACGGGTGTGGATCCAATAACAAGTTCTGAGTATTTATCAGACGAGTAGCCCACCACTGTCAATTTTGGCACATAAATGGCATTGATTGTAGTTGGACCTTCTTGATCAACTACAAGTAATCTCTCAAGTGCAGGTGTGTCCTCAATGACCATACCATGGTACACATCTTGTTATGTCTTCCCGCCGCACCAGCAACACACATAAATAGTCCATAGAGTCATGGAGGTGGTGTGGAAGGTACTCAACCCATTGATCGCCTGAAGACGAAGATACTCGAGTGCAATACAACCACAGAGCAGGCGCTCCATGTCACCTTTTGAGAGGAAGATGGTGACGAGATCGAGGTGCTTCAGTCATGGTAGAATAAGAGCGGGCGCGTCATTAAGGGGGGTGGGGGGAATTGCAGTTCCCGAACTTGGTCACGCATAGCGTGGGCGCGAGGCGGAGCGCAGATGTTGGCAGCGAGCACATATGCCCATCATCAAAAGTGAGCTCCTCGAGCTGATCTAGGGCGGGGGATCGGAACTAGTCGTCAAGCTTGGCTCAGTCCTTACTGTTGGAACGGAACTTGCCTATTCTAAGGCCTCTGGTTGGGCCAAGGTGACTGCCGAGGATCTTGGAGAACGCATCCAAGCTTTTGCGATAGCCATGGCAGAGCTCGTGGGTGTTGATGAGGTCGAGAGGGCTGGAGTTCCATAGGGGGCGCCACCGCCGGGAAAGGACGGTTGTCCGCGCCCCATATTTGATTGGGAGGAGGTAGATGATGGTTGTCAACATATCATCGGGGAGGCTTCTAATGAAGTCTAGGCCTGCTGGATTCGCTTGCGGTTCTATCTCGCCCCGCCTCCGCTTGTTGGCAGCCCTGTTCTCCACCTCCGAAGTTTCCTTGTCAGCGGCGCTTTCTGATAGAAATGGGAGTACAGGGAATATTTAGTTAAAACAGGGCAATAGAAAAGTGTATTGGTAACTAGAAGTTATTAGGTAGGAATATATCAAGAAAAGGGAATAACAATTTGTTGCTTGAATACTACACAATTCATTTGATATTGCTGGGTAAGTCAACATGCAAATAGTTGAAAAGAAAACTTACTTCGAACAAAGTCTGGACGGATGATATCGTCAGGGAAGTTAGCATATATCTCATGACCAGGCCCTTTTATGTTCAGTGCAATTCTAGTTCCAGCTTTCAGTTCATAAGACTTAGCAATTTCTTTCCAAAATCCAGTGCCAAAATAGGAGTCACCACGTTCATCAAGTCTTACAGTAACAACAATTGTAAATCCATGGTTTATGTGCAGTATGACTGTCGGTGTCAAAACCGGCGGATCTCGGGTAGGGGGTCCCGAACTGTGCGTCTAAGGTTGATGGTAACATGAGACAGGGGACACAATGTTTACCCAGGTTCGGGTCCTCTCTATGGAGGTAATACCCTACTTCCTACTTGATTGATATTGATGAATACGAGTATTACAAGAGTTGATCTACCACGAGATCGTAATGGCTAAACCCTAGAAGTCTAGCCTGTATGACTAAGGTATTGAGTATATCCTTTCCGGACTACGCCCTCCGGTTTATATAGACACCGGGAGGATCTAGGGTTACATAGAGTCGGTTACATAAGATGGAATCTTCATAATTGTTCGCCAAGCTTGCCTTCCACGCAAGGAGAGTCCCATCCGGACACGGGTACCATCTTCGGCCTTCATATCTTCACAGCCCATCAGTCCGGCCCATAGATAACAGGCCGGACGCCCGAGGACCCCTTAGTCCAGGACTCCCTCAGTAGCCCCTGAACCTGGCTTCAATGACAAGGTATCCGGCGCGTAGTGCTGTCTTCGGCATTGCAAGGCGGGTTCCTCCTTCCGAACTCCCGAATAGTCTCCAGATGAATTGATCGTGTCCGGACCTGTAACACCACCGCACACAACCGCAGAGAGAATATAATAACACACAAGTCCAATCTGCTGACAACTTTAGTAATGCGATGTCACGCCTGTCCGGTCATAATTTTGAACCGTTTTTCGCCCCACGTTTCGAGACGCGGTTGTCATTGGCACGTCTTGTCAAAGCAGAGATCGTGTCCCCTTATTACGGGATTCTCATCAATACAAGCGTGGGTAACCCAACCATGCCGTTTACACAGCCCTTGGGAGTAGGCGAATTTTAAGGTGAATGGGGGGGCGTTCGATATTCACCACCCTTATAAGGAGATAAGGTTCCCCTTCCTTCTCCCACGCTTTCTTCCCACCTCTCCGTTCTTGAGCTCCAACACCCAAATCCTCATTCGTTCCCCTTCAAGCAAACACCCAATCATGTCTGGATCCGGAGCCGGCGGCAAATGGATGGCCTCCTCCATTAAGAGGAAAAATATAGAGGAGCTCCGAGAGGCCGGATACCTGGCCCAGGAGATCGTTTACCGACTTTCGGCCGAGGGACAGATCGTCACCACACCTGAGCCTCATGAGAGAGTGGTGTTCCTCACGAATATTGTCCGCGGGCTGGGATTCCCTCTCCACCCCTTTGTCCGTGGACTGATGTTTCATTATGGGCTAGATTTCCATGATCTAGCCCCCTACTTTATTCTCAACATCTCGGCATTTATAGTCGTGTGTGAGGCCTTTCTCCACATCCCACCTCATTTCGGCCTATGCCTGAAGACTTTCAATGTGAAGTCGAAGGTGGTGTGAGAGGTCAACACGCAGAGTGCGGAGGAGCTATGTTGGGTAGGATGCCCAACGTCACCTAGCTCGAAGGTTCTTTCGTGGAAACAGTGAAGGGGTGGCAATCAGGGTGGTTCTACATCACCGAGCCATGCGACACCAACTGGACGGCGGCCCCCGAATTCCGATCTAGAGCTCCGATGCGGCTCACCTCCTGGCAAGAGAAGGGCCTATCCTGGGGTTCTCCGGACGAGCTGACAGGGCTCCAGACGTGTGTCCAGAACATGATATCCAACAAGATCAAGCTTGTCAATGTGATCCAGGTCATGCTCATCCGCCGGATCCTCCCGTGCCAACGCCGGACTTGCTATTTGTGGGAATTCGATCCGGCCAAGCATCAGACGCTGCTAGAGCTCTTCGGCACAATGCACGAGGATATCTGGAAAGTGCTCTTCAAGGTCGGCGAGACGCCACCACCTATAACCGAGGATCGTGGGCTTAGCTCAAAGCGCCAAGTCAATTCGGTAAGTTCTTTCGCGCTCTCAAGGCATAATCTTTAGTAGCGTATTGTGAGAAAGAATTCTAAGCTCTCCTGTCAATATTTTCTTAGGCCTGGACCGACATAGCGAGGCGGATTAACTGTCCAGCCCCGCTACCCGAAGACAAAGAGACCCCACTCCTAACGAAGATGTTGTTCCCGGCTCCTTATGAAGTGCCAGAGAAGAAGACCAAGAAGGCGTCCAAGGGGACCAGGACCGGCCTTCATCGAAAGGATACTTCGGACCTGTCGTCCGAAGACGAGACTGACCCTTCGGTCACCGAAGACGACGAGAGGAGGAGGAAGAAGACAACTCCCCCCTGAGGGGGAAGGAAGAAAAGGGTGGCCTCCACGAACCTGGAGGCGAAGGTACCCAAGAGGGGGAAGGGCTCCCTCGCGGATAACTCCGCGTGGGATGTTGATAGCAGTCCGGAACGAATGCCACGGACCAAGCCTTGGGCCGCTTCGTAAGTACCAAAGACCTTATGCTTGTCCAAATGTATGGCCCTTCCCCTTTGCCATATTAATATGTTTAATTTATGCTATTGCAGTCCGGCCCGCAACAGTTCTCCTCAATCCTCGACAGAGGGCTCGCTAGACTCAAAGGAGATGGCTAGCATGTCGCCACCACCTGCTCACTCTACCTCGCCCAAAGGCAATGACGAGGTGGTGTCCCAAAGGGCCTTTCCCGACCAAGGGGAGGCTCAGGGGATCTTCAGGGTGGCGTCCAAGGATGAATCCACGATCGCCGGACACATGGGGGAAGAAGCCCCCCATGGGGACTGATGGTGGGGGCTGAGTTCCGTTAGGCCCTTAGCCGGATATCATTCCGGAGACCTGCACGGCTCCGGAGTCCGGTGAACGGCCTTCCCCGAAAGGAGGGGGTGTGCCTATTCCGCTGGTGACCTCCGTCCAACCAAAGGCGCCAGATGATCTACTGGAAGCACTGCGAGGTGCTTCCGTTGTAGATGAACACCGTGTCCTCATGGGTACAGTGATCAAAAAGGTTCAGTCTGCCAAAAGCAGGCTGACCGAAGCCTGCACTAGCCTTTTAACAGGCTTTGAGGTAATAATAATTGTAGAAAGAATATCATAGCGTAGACAGTATCCCCTGATGCTCTGTTCGGTGTTCGGAAAGAAAAGCCGAACAGAGGATCAAAACAATTTTCGCAGGAGTCTAACATATGATGTCTATGAAAGTAAGCAGGCGTCGCTGCTGGCTGCTGCCGCCCATACTGCGGATGTCTCCGAACTGAAGCGGAGCTTGGAGCGGGCCGAGGAAGAGGTCAGCCTTGTGAAGAAGCAGCTGGGACAACCAAGGTATTCAGTAACCTGTGCATGTATGATAGGAAGGATGAATACTTCGTGCTGACTAAAGTGTCATGGACTATGCTAGGGGCCACGACCGAGGTGGCGTCCCTCAAGAAGGCATTAGCCGAGGCCGAGGACAAAGCGGCCAAGGAACACGCTGTACGCGAAAAGCACGAGGCCCGGGTAAGCGAGGTTCAACAAGAGCTTCAGGATGCCGTCAAGAAGTACGAGTTCCTGGAGCGTGATTCTAAGACGCAGGCATCCGAACTTGCGAAGGTCCGCCAGAGCGCACAAGAGGCTCGAGCCGAGGCCCAGAGCGCCTTTCAGGAACTCCAGGTGGCTAAGAAGATTGCGGCGGGTAAGGCTTTCATTATGCAAGGCAAGTCTGTGAAGGAGACGCTCCTTTTACTTACCCAAATTTGGTGCTCTACAGGGGTGTTTACGGATTTGCCGCACAGCATATCCGGTGCTACTGAATTCTATCAAGCCGAGGAAGGGAGTTCGATGGACAAGTTGTTCTGGTCTCAATATCTTGGGCCAGACATCCGGTATCCTTCAATGACTAGCTGAAACAGTTAGTCGAGCTGCACAAGGCAGCCGAGCTGGCCATGAGGGGCCTGATAGTCCGGCTATGGCCTGCCGCGCCGGTACCCAGCAACTACTTCAGGCTTGTGAAGCGGCTTGTTAGTGCCTGCCCGCGGCTTGAGGTCATAAAGCGGTCGGTCTGTATTGAAGGTGCCCGGATGGCCTTTGCTCATTGCAAAATGTGGTGGGCGAAGATGGATGCCGTCGAGCTGACCAAGGGGCCGCCAAAGGGCAAGGAGCACCTTACACCCTAGCGCTACTTTGCGGATGTCGTAGAGGGGTCTCGTATTGTAGCCGTGTAGTGCGGGCATGACATTATTTTCGAGTGAATACACTCGCATTTTGTCTTGTATAATGGCGACAAATCCGCTTTGTAATACAATTTATGTTTTGATTGTGTCCTCCTGTGCGGCCGTGTTGTATGAAATCTGAGGGTTGGCCAGTCGTCGGTTTCTACCCTCACATAGGTAGTATGGAGGTGTTTGGGATGGTATCTAAACAATCTTGATCCAATTATATGGTCCTTGAAGGAGTTGTTTAGGCCAACGAACCAGGCAACTAGACTATACGGCTTGAACGCCCTCACTTAGCCATAGGAGTTTTATAATAAAACATAGGCGCAGCCCCTGGTATACAAACCAGGGTGCTATCAGCATCTAATCGGGAAGTATGATCCTTCGCGAAATGTGGAAAAACCTCCAACGATTTGAGACCTCTGAACAGCTGACTGGCTCTCGCCGCATCATGATAGTCAGTTTTCGGCTTTCTCTACTGAGGTGCTCATCCGGTTTAGACCAGGACACAATCGCAGTAGTTCTCCCATTACTACCCTAGCCGATGCAGCGGAACATAGGGTAGAAAGCACAGGAGCCGGGCAACCCAACTATTGACCAAAGACATGGTTCGGAGCCAATGCATATAATGCTAAATTCGGGGTGCCGAACTATACTTATAAGAAGTGTTCGGACTTTTGTTGCCATAATGTGGGTGCTATAAAGCCCCTGGCAAACATCAAAACACACCAACGTGTACGGGTGCTACCTGATGGGTTTATCCACAGGGAAACTGAAAAAAGGAAAGGGAAAAAGAAAACAGAAAAGATGTAAAGGTAAAAAGCTGGGGACCTATAGCTCCAGCTACAAACTGTTTTCATTGTAATGTAATTAGTACATCAAGGCGCGTTTATACAAGTAGTGCAATAAGAAACAGGCTATTTAACATGCCGAAACCAGGGGAGAGCTGCATGTGGGTCCTGGAAGACAGGTAGAATTATCATTAGCGGAATCACCTAAAGAGTCCCCGTATGTCTGCGCTCCTCACCATCTTGGTGTATTTATCCTTCAAGAGGACCGATAACCGGACCACCCGACGAGGCCTGTAGGATTAAAACCTGAAATAAAACAAGCAAAACTGAAAGTATGTGTGAATCCGATGTCGGTTGATCCGTGCCGTGGATCACAAGCTAGCTATGCCTCTGTTGATGCCCATGGAATTTTGAGTGCGTAGTTATGTATGCGCGGCACGCAGGCCACCGCTTGATCGGGACTGAGACGTAGTCCGGATTGCTAGTCGAGCTCTTGACGAGCCAAGCTCTCCTGCTGCAGAGTAGTCCAGACCCTCTTAAGGGTGTCTGAGGGATCGACAGTCGAATGAAGGTTCTGCTTGAGAAGGCCTCTTTGTACTTCTGCTACTAGGTCAGCTGTGTGCTCTTCTGTACGGAGAGAGTGTTCCGTACTGCCATTGACTGTTATGACGCCGCGTGGGCCGGGCATCTTGAGCTTGAGATAAGCATAGTGTGGCACTGCGTTGAATCAAGCAAACGGTTCGTCCGAGCAGTGTATGATAGCCGCTGTGGAATGGGATGATATCGAAGACTAACTCCTCGCTTCGGAAGTTGTCCGGAGATCCGAAGACAACCTCTAGTGTGATTGAGCCCGTACAACGGGCCTCTACGCCTGGGATGACTCCTTTAAAGGTGGTCTTTGCTTGATCCTTGATGGGTTAATGCCCATTTTTCACACTGTATCCTGATAGAGTAGATTAAGGCTGCTACTGCCGTCCATAAGGACACGAGTCAGGTGGAACCCATCAATTATTGGGTCTAAGACCAGTGCGGCTGAGCCTCCGTGACGGATGCTAGTCGGGTGATCCCGGCGATCAAAGGTGATCGGGCATGACGACCATGGATTGAATTTTGGGGTGACTGGCTCTATCGCATAGACGTCCCTGAGCGCACGCTTGCGCTCACTCTTGGGATGTGGGTAGCATATATCATGTTCACCATTTTGACCTGAGGGGGAAACTTCTTCTGTCCCCCTGTGTTCGGTTGTCGTGGCTCTTCGTCATTGTCCTCGCTTTGCGATCCCTTTTCCCTATTCTCGGTGTTTAATTTGCCGGCCTGTTTGAAAACCCAGCACTCTCTATTTGTATGATTAGGAGGCTTGTCAGGGGTGCCGTGAATCTGGCACGGACGATCAAGTATGCGGTCCAAGCTGGATGGGCCCGAATTGTTCTTTTGGAACGACTTCTTTCACTGACGGACTTAGAGCCACTGAATCCGGCATTGACCGTTGTATCCTCGGTGTTGTCACTATTGTTTCGGCGCTTGTATCTATTGCGTCGAGACTTGTCTTTGTTGCTTTTAACTTCAGAGGTACCGACGTTGCTTGCATTGTTTTTTCTATGGGCCAACCAACTGTCCTCGCCCGCACAAAAGCGGGTCATGAGTGCCATGAGGGCTGCCATGGATTTTGGCTTTTCTTGGCCAAGGTGGCGAGAGAGCCATTCGTCGCGGATGCTATGCTTAGAAGCTGCTAGAGCTTCAGCATCCGGACAGTCGACAATTTGGTTCTTTTTAGTTAAGAACCTTGTCCAGAATTTCCTGGCGGAGTCTCTGGGCTGTTGAACTATATGGCTTAAGTCATCAGCGTCCGGAGGTCGAACATATGTACCTTGGAAGTTATCGACGAAAGCTTCTTCCAAGTCCTCCCAGCTGCCAATGGAATTTTCAGGCAGACTGTTTAGCCAATGCCAAGCTGGCCCTTTGAGTTTTAGAGGGAGGTATTTTATGGCGTGGAGGTCATCTCCGCGGGCCATATGGATGTGGAGAATGAAGTCCTCGATCCACACCGCGGGGTCCGTGGTTCCATCGTATGATTCGATGTTCACGGGCTTGAATCCTTCGGGGAATTCATGATCCAGGACCTCATCAGTGAAGCAATGAGGGTGTGCGGGGCCTCTGTATCAGGTCGTATCATGATGCGGCTCTGATAGAGTCCGCCTGCGGTGTTCGGCCCCCGCATGACTGGGTTTGTCACGTCCGAATAGGTGGCCGTGGTCACGTGTCGAGGTGCGTCCTCGCGATCCGTAGATTGATCTTGTATGTCCTGCTTTATTGTTCAGGTTCTGCCGGAGGTCATATGTATGGTCATGAACTAATTTACCTCTGCATGAGTGATGAGGCGGGGCGGGCTGGTGTTCGGCATGAGTTGTCGTTTTGTCCCGACCACGTGGTGGTCGGTCAGCCGTATTGTGCGATGCTGGTATGTACTCCGGCGCCTCCTCGTCGAATTGAGGTAGCAATTTGCGCTTTGCGTAGCTATTGGTTGGGTGCTTGAGGCCGTACTCCTCGGCTGCTAGGACATCATTCCATTTATCATTGAGCAGATCTTGGTCAGCTTGAAGCTGCTACTGCTTCTTTTTCAGGCTCCTTGCCGTGGCTATTAGCTGGCGCTTGAAGCGCTCCTGCTCAAGATGTTCCTCGGGAACGATGAAGTCTTCGGTGCCGAGGCTCACCTCATCTTCGGAGAGTGACAAGTAATTATCGTCCTCCGAATCTTCGTGTGTGGCCTTTTTAACAGGGCTAACCTGCTCATCTTACCGTTCATCTTGTTTGTTTGCTTTATCGACAAGGTCTTCGTTGTCTTCGGCACCTTCCGGAGTGTCATCTTCTCCTGTGCCGGTGTTGCTCTCTTTACTGCGGCGTGACTTAGAGCGGTGCCGCTGATGCCGGTGCTTGGACTGTATTTTGGAAGGTTTATCCTCAACTGGGTCTTCCTTATCGTCGCCGCTGTTCTCCTTTGGTGCATCCACCATGTGTATGTCATACGAGGAAGTGGCTGTCCAGCGTCCGGTGAACGGCGGGTTCTGGGCCTCTTCTTCTCTAGCATCGTCGTCCATACCGTCGATGTCATCGGAGTCGTAATCAAGTTCGTCGGTAAAATCCTCGATCGTGGCTATAAAGTGGGTGGCGGGTGGGGGGTAAAATTCTCCATCGTCAGCCCCTAGTTTGAGCCGGGTATAGTTCGGCTGGGAGTCCTCCGCCAAGGACAGGTTTTTTAATGAGTTTAGCACATCGCCCAAAGGCGAGTGCTGGTAGATGTTTGCGGCGCTGAATTTGAAGATCGATAAACGATCAAGCTCGGCGTCCACCGGCTAGCGCGGTTCGGAACATATGGCCGGAGACGAGTCCGGCGTTCCGGTGGCATAGGCATCGTGTGAGACCAGGTCCATGTGCGGCTCCAATGCCATGGAGTCTGCGGCCTCCGAGGTGGGGTCAATCCTCCCGTCTTTGGATGGCGCGGCCTGCTCTGGCTCTAGGGCCATAGCTCCTGGATGCAGCCCGATGACAGATTTAGGTCATGATCATCGGGGTGATCGGGAGCCGCCACCGCGGTATCGAATCCGGCGAAGATCAAGTCTCCACAGATGTCCACGATGTAGTTCAAGCTCCCGAATCTGACCTGATGGTCGGGGGCGTAGCTTTCGATCTGCTCCAGATGGCCAAACGAGTTGGCCCGCAGTGCGAAGCCACCGAACACGAAGATCTGCCCGGGGAGAAAAGTTTCTCCGCCGACAGTGTCATTATTGATGATTGAAGGGGCCATCAAACCTTTCAGCGACATCATAGAGGAACTCTCAATGAAAGCACCAATGTCGGTGTCAAAACCGGCGAATCTCGGGTAGGGGGTCCTGAACTATGTGTCTAAGGTTGATGGTAACAAGAGACATGGGACACAATGTTTACCCAGGTTCGGGCCCTCTCTATGGAGGTAATACCCTACTTCCTGCTTGATTGATATTGATGAATATGAGTATTACAAGAGTTGATCTACCACGAGATCGTAATGGCTAAACCCTAGAAGTCTAGCCTGTATGACTAAGGTATTGAGTATATCCTATCTGGACTAAGTCCTCCGGTTTATATAGGCACCGGGGGGGGTCTAGGGTTACATAGAGTCGGTTACATAAGATGGAATCTTCATAATTGTTTGCCAAGCTTGCCTTCCACGCCAAGGAGAGTCCCATCCGGACACGGGTACAGTCTTCGGTCTTCATATCCTCACAGCCCATCAGTCCGGCCCATAGATAACAGGCCATACGCCCAAGGACCCCTTAGTCCAGGACTCCCTCAATGACATCCCTGCAGTCTTGATTTATGTAAAGGGAAAGATTGTGCACTACAAATTTTGTTTCATACCAAAGGACGCGCTGCAGAAAATGGTAGGATTGTTAAAGAAAATATGGTAACATGCAAATATGGGCCCAAATTGAAAGAACTGTACAACAGTCAAAATCGAAGGACAAAAATCTATAATTAAACAGATAGGGTAAACATGATGTCATGGAAATATGAGAGTAATCGAAAGAACAATACATCATTAATTTGCCTAATATAGAAAGAAGAGGGGAAAATCCCCTTTGACGTATATTGTAACACCCCGGATACAACTTTCCATATTTGTAACTCTGACTCTTGCCTTTTCCGGAGATGCGATATGATTTTGCCTTCGTGGTTGGGTTTTGTCTTTGTTTTGCATTTTGTTCATGTCATGCATTTCATATCATGCAATCATGTGCATCGCATTTGCATTCGTGTTCGTCTCATGCATCCGAGCATTTTCCCCGTTGTCTGTTTCTCAATCCGACACTCCGACTTGCATCGGCGTACCCCTTTTGTCTCTTTTCGTGAGTGGGTGTTAAATGTTCTCGGAATGGACCGAGATTTGCCAAGCAGCCTTGGTACACCACCGGTAGACCGCCTGTCAAATTTTGTGCCATTCGTAGTCCGTTTGATACTCCAACGGTTAACCAGGGAGCCGCAAAGGCCTCATGTGTGTTGCAGCCCAACACCCCTCCAAAACGGCCCAATAACCCATCTAAACCACTCCCATGTCCTCCATCGTCAGATCACGATCGCGTGGTCGAAAACTACACCTCATTTGGACACTCCTACCTCCTCCTGCCTATAAATATGTGTCCCTCTCCAAAATTCGCGCAGATGAAACCCTAGCCTAGCCTCTCGCGCCACCGGACAAAACCTCCCACCACCGGACATGTCCATGCTGCCGTCCGCGTCCAACCGGAGATCGCCATGTGTCGCCGCCGTCTTCCTCCACCGCCGCGGCCCGCGGAGCCCGCGCGAGGCCCGCCCGGGCCCGAGGCTCCCCGCCGCCACTCAGATCCATGCGCCGCCCGCGCCCTTGCGCCGCCGCCACCGGTCCTCGCCGGCTTTTCCCAGCGCCGCCACGGCGTGCACCACTGTCGCCCATCGTCTATGCTCGCCGGAGCGCGCCATCGCCGCCGACTCCCCGCCACCGCGTTGTCGCTTCCCTGCCGCCGCCTGTCGCCGGAGATGACCAGATCCAGCCACCCGACGCCAGATCTGGGCTCCCCGCGCCCCGAGCTCGCCGGAGCAGCGCCTGGGTCCGCCGTCGCCGCCCCTGCCTCCTTGATCCAGGCGGGATCGGGAGGACGACCGCGAGCGCCCGCTTGGGCCCCTCCCTGCATAGCAGACCCAGATCCGGCCCAGCTCCCTCCTCCTCAGATGGGCTCGGCCCTTGGTGAGCAGTCCTAAACCCGCGCCCTGTGCCCGTGTGTTTTTTCCCTCTAAGTCCCAAAATATGCATATTATGATGCCCTCTTCTACATGTCATAACTCCTTGACCACAGCTCCGTTTCATGCGCGTGATATATCAAAATGTTCATCATGATGTGCTCTTCATTTTGTTCCATTGTGGCATGCTTGTTTGAATTCATCTTGATCCCCAAATCGTTGATGCAAGAGTGCTATAAATTGTTAGGTGCTGATTCTTATCAGAGTATGAGGATTTGTCATTTTTGCCACATTTGTTGTGTGCTGCATATGGGCATGAGCTCTACATATGTTTTGATCTATGCCATGCCATCTTTACAGGGGTGCTTGCCATGTATTTTTTTGATCTTTGTGGTGACTAGCACAAGCATGCAAAGTAGTCTTCGTGATATTGCTGATTTCAGGGACTTAGGATTTTGCTAAGTCCTTGCCCTGCTGTTATTTTTATGCCATGTAACCATGATGCTACAGTGAGATCCATACTTATTTTGAGTTGCTTCAGTAAGGATGATTTGGACATATGGTTATGCTCTATCCATCCATGCCCCTGTTTGAAATTATGGAGTGCCCTAGCATATTTTAATCTTGCTCTACTTTTGCTATAAAATGTTCTTGGCAGATTTTTTACATGTTAATCAATTTTGCCATGGTTGTTGTAGTTGATCCATGCATGCTATGAACTTGTTCTTGCCATGGTTAGCTTCATGAACATGTCTTCTTGCTGTTAGTATGTTTATTTTGTCATGCAATGCTTTGTGATGAGTGTTTTGAGCTTGCAAAGATGCCTTCATAATTATGTTTATGCCATGCTCTGTTTTCTGCTGAGTCTGAATCTATTAATAAAACTTGCTATGTTTACATGGGTGCCATCATATCTTCTGTGCCTTTTTGGCTCATGATCAGTAAGGGACTTTTGTTCGATGCATTTAGTCGATTCATGCCATGCCTTGTTTTGCTATGATATGTTCCTGTAGATTGTTGTTTGCTTGCTCTAAACATGGCTTCCTGATGTTATTTCTGGCATGCTAGTATTTTCACTAAGTCTGTGTAGCTGATATCTTTTGCTCTTTTGTCATGCTTTTTTGAACCTGCTCTAGTGTGATTTAGCCGTAGCTCGGTGTTCATGTTTTGTCAAGCATCTTGAGTAGATTACTTACATGTGCTTTGTTTCTATGTTGGAGTGCATTAGCTTAGTTTCTTGTTGCATTCTAGGTGGCATTATGTTGTTAATCACAGAATGGTGCCATTCTTGTTTTGCTTGCCATTTGCAAACCGTGCATCCGATTCCGGTGATCTTTATATCTATTTCGACCGAAATCATCTCATCTTTCCAGCGGCACACTTGGTTTGCCAAGTTGATGCCTTGATCAACCTTTTCCTTCCGAAGCACGGATATGCATTGCATATCACATCTCGCATATCATGCCATGTTTTGCATCATGTTGCCTGCGCATTGCACCGTGATTGATTGTTGGTTCCTTTGCTTGTGTTCTTGCCTTGGGTAGAGCCGGGAGACGAGTACATGATCGAGGAACCTGTTGAGTACGCTTACGAGGATCAAGCTTTCGTCAACTCTGAGAACTTTGCAGGCAAGATGACCATACCCTCGATATCACTTCTATCTTTGCTTGCTAGTTGTTCCCTCTATTGCTATGCCGCGATACCTATCACTTACTATATCATGCCTCCCATATTGCCATGTCAAGCCTCAAACCCACTTTTCCCAGCAAACCGTTGTTTGGCTATGTTACCGCTTTTGCTCAGCCCCTCTTATAGCATTGCTAGTTGCAGGTGAAGATGAAGTTTGTTCCTTGTTGGAACATGGATATTGTTGGGATATCATTATTATATCGTATTTACTTTAATGCATCTATATACTTGGTAAAGGGTGGAAGGCTCGGCCTTATGCCTGGTGTTTTGTTCCACTCTTGCCACCCTAGTTTCCTTCATACCGGTGTTATGTTCCTTGATTTTGCATCCCTTACGCGGTTGGGTGTTATGGGAACCCCTTGACAGTTCGCTTTGAATAAAACTTCTCCAGCAAGGCCCAACCTTGGTTTTACATTTTCCTAACAACCTATCACCTTCCCTTGGGTTCTGTAGACTCAAGGGTCATCTTTATTTTAACCCCCCCCCCCGGGCCAGTGCTTGTCTAAGTGGAACCTGTCAGCCGCTGGTGGCCACCAGGGGCAACTCTGGGCTGGCCTACCGGAATCTTGGACAATCTGGTGTTGCCCTGAGAACGAGATATGTGCAGCTCCTATCAGGATGTCGGCACATCGGGCAGCTTTGCTGGTCTTGTTTTACCATTGACGAAATGTCTTATAACCGGGATTCCGAGACTAATCGGGTCTTCCCGGGAGAAGGAATATCCTTTGTTGACCGTGAGAGCTTGTGATGGGCTAAGTTGGGACACCCCTGCAGGGTTTTGAACTTTCAAAAGCCGTGCACGTGGTTATGGGCAGATGGGAATTTGTTAATGTCCGGTTGTAGAGAACTTGCCACTTAACTTAATTAAAATGAATCAACCGCGTGTGTAGCCGTGATGGTCTCTTTTCGGCAGAGTCCGGAAGAGAACACAGTCTCGTGTTATGTTTGAACGTAAGTAGCTTCAGTATCACTTCTTGATCGTTATTAGCTTCTCGACCGTGCTTGGCTTCTCTTCTCGCTCTCTTTTGCGTAAGTTAGCCACCATATATGCTAGTGCTTGCTGCAGCTCCACCTCACTACCCTTTCCTACCTTTAAGCTTAAATAGTCTTGATCGCTAGGGTGTGAGATTGCTGAGTCCTCGTGGCTCACAGATACTTCCAAACAGTTGCAGGTGCCGATGATACCGGTGTAGGTGACGCAACCCAGCTCAAGTGGGAGATCGATGAAGATCTTGATCGTTGTTTTGTTTCGTTTCCTGTTGATCAGTAGTGGAGCCCAGTTGAGATGATCGGGGATCTAGCATCTGGGGTTGTCTTACTTTATTTTGGTTCCGTAGTCGGACCTTGATTGTATTCTCGATGATATATGATATATTTATGTATTGTTTGAAGTGGCGATTGTAAGCCAACTCTTTATCCCTTTCTTATTCAGTACATGGGGTGTGTAAAGATTACCCCTCTTGCGACATGCCTACCATGCGGTTATGCCTCTAAGTCGTGCCCCGACACGTGGGAGATATAGCCGCATCGTGGGTGTTACATATATGGTGCATGTGGCACCTTTTATCCAAGTAGTAATATTTAGAATATGTTCAGGAAAGTAGGCCATGCCAGCCGATTTAGGGTGAGATTGAACATAATGCGAGCATCCTCAAGTCATCTAGTATGGTGAGATGGAATGTCTGGCGGAGGCTGTAAGGTCCTGATGTGTACGCGCACTATACACTCTATGAACGGAAGAAAACCCTCAAATTAGCTCGAATAAAAATGAATTCATAGCGATTTCGGCCGGGTGATTAAAGGAGGCAGATGAACTGGGATAAGAGAAGAGATAATATCTCATTAAATTAGTTACCTTGTTCTCCATGAGAAAGAACCCTCGGTACGGCAGATTCCCCAACTGAGCGGAGCTGGGTCGACCGCGAGCAGCGTCAAGAAAGTCGATGGCGATAGGCGGCAGCAAGCAGAAGTGGCGAAATGTGGTGGGCTTTGCCGGCAGCCTGGCGATGGCGGCAGGCGGTGAGCTAAGTGGTTACCGCCACGATAGGTGGTGCCATGCATAGACGCGGAGGAGCTTGTGTAGGTGTGAAAGGCGACCAGAGGGGGTGGCGGGCGGGGTGAGGGTTTTTGTGACGCGGGGATGGTGAGGGTTTTATTTTTTGAATTGGGTGGTGAGTGTTTTCTGTCACACAAAGAATTTTGGAGGCGACAGTTTGCTAGAGCCAACCGTGTGTGATTGAGGCAACGGGTAAAATAAAAGTCATTGCACATAGTTCCAATTTTGGGAACCGTGTGTGATTGACGTACTACCTCCGTCCTGGTTTATTGGTCCCCTTTGTAATATTTACCAAATTTTGACCTAATATTTAACTAAGAAATGTTTATGCATGTCACCAAAAAATATATCATTGAACACTATGCTCAAATACCCATCCAACGATATAATTTTTGCTGACCTGCACTAAAATTTTGTCAGTTAAACCTTTGGTCAAAATTTAACACAAATTACAAAGGGGACCAATAAACCAAGACGTGGGTAGATTCCATCAACCGAACTAATTGCATCCATATCCCACGGTTAGACAAAAGTAAACATAGATTATACATACTCAGACATAGATAATAAGCATACACGTACACAAGCATAGTTCAACGATAAGTACATAGTTCAACCGTCATTAAGAATACTCAAGCGTACATAGTTCGATCCCACATCTCATCTCACATGCCGGCATGATCCTGAAGCTTCTTCCGGTACTCGGCGTACGCGCCGTGTGCCACCCTGCGAGAATACTTCTGCTTGAAGGAGCCAACGGCCCGTCCTCTTGCATGCGCTAGAACACTTAGATACGCATCATGAAGCTTGTGGTTGCAAAATGGGCATCGATAGCCGCCGTTCTAGGTCCTAATATGCCTGTTATGCTTTCCCGCATAAAGCTCCCTCAGGATTTTCCTCTTGTACCTCCTCTGGCCATCTTCATCCTCACACTCCACATCGTCGGACAACACCTATACAAATAGTAAAACAAATTTGGCATCAAATCAATGTTTACATGCAATGAAGTAGGATTAGAAATTTATGGCTATTAATTTATACATATCCAGAGATTATGGTTCGGTTTTTAAGCACAGTCGTCTATGTATAGACAAATCTTGAAGAAAATAATGGCACAAACATATGTAGGTCATTCAAAATCAATTGGCAAGTCCTGGCTAGGAATTATTAGCATGAACACTAACCCTAGTCAGATTACTAGCAGAAATCATTTGCACAGATGAAACAACTAATCACTTATCACTTGTACCATTCAAATAATCAATACGCTACACGAATCTAAGGAAACTTACTTAGATTTCATGGATTGGGAGAACATAGCCATATGATTTCTATTCCAAAAAGGGGGAGGCAGGAGTAACCAGAGAAACCCTATGATCTATTTGACACATAAATGGGTATAGATGACTAACCAGCTGTCCGTCATCGTCGGAGTCATCGCGGAGTGGTCCTCGGAGGTGTCGCTGGAGTGGTCGTCGGAGTCATCGTCGGGGTCGTCACCAGAGTCGGGTGGAACTCCGCCTCCGGCTGTGGAAGCTGGACGCCGTTGACGACGCCAGTGTTGGGGAACACAGTATTTCTAAAAAAATTCCTACGGTCATGCAAGATCTATCTAGGAGATGCATAGCAACGAGAGGGGAGAGTGTGTCCACGTACCCTCATAGACCGAAAGCGGAAGCGTTATGTTAACGCGGTTGATGTAGTCGTACTCTTTGCGAAACAATCATGATCCAACCGATCAAGTACCGAATGCACGAAACCTCCGAGTTCTGCACACATTCAGCGCGATGACGTCCCTCGAGGTCTTGATCCAGCAGAGGTTCGGGGATGTAGATGAGTTCCGTCAGCATGACGGTGTGATGAAGGTGTTGATGATGTAATCCGCGCAGGGCTTCGCCTAAGCACTACGACAATATGATCTGAGGTGTAATCTGTGGAGGGGGGCACCGCACACGGCTAAGACAATTGATCTTGTGTGTTCTAGGGTGCCCCCTGCCTCCGTATATAAAGGAGAAGAGGGGAAGGCCGGCCGGCCCCTGTAGGGTGCGCCAAGAGAGAGGAGTCCTACTAGGACTCCAAGTCCTAGTAGGATTCCACTTGGTGGAAGGGGGGAGAAGGAAGGGACAGAGAGAGGGAAAGGGGGGCGCCGCCCCCTTCCCCTAACCCAATTTGGAAGGCCAGGGGGGTGGCCCGCCCCTTGCGGCCCTCCTTTCTCTCCACTAAGGCCCATGAAGGCCCATCAGTTCCCCCGGGGTGTTCCGATAACCCTCCTACACTCCAATAGTTACCCGGTACCTCTCGGAACTCATCTGGTGTCCAAATAACATCGTCCAATATATCATTCTTAATGTCTCGACCATTTCGAGAAACCTCATCATGTCCCTGATCTCATCCGGAACTCCGAACAACATTCGGTCATCAAAAGACATAACACATATAATACAAAATCGTCATCGAACGTTAAGCGTGCGGACCCTACAGGTTCGAGAACTATGTAGACATGACCGAGGCATCTTTCCGGTCAATAACCAATAGCGTAACCTGGATGCTCATATTGGTTCATACATATTATACGAAAATCTTTATCTGTCAAACCGCATAACAACATACGTTATTCCCTTTGTCATCGGTATGTTACTTGCCAGAGATTCGATCGTGGGTATCATCATACCTAGTTCAATCTCGTTACCGGCAAGTCTCGTTACTCATTCTGTAATGCATCATCACATACCTAACTCATTAGTCACATTGCTTGCAAGGCTGATAGTGATGTACATTACCGAGAGGGCCCAGAGATACCTCTCTGATACACTGAGTGACAAATCCTAATTTCGATCTATGCCAACTCAAAAAACACTATCGGCGACACCTGTAGAGCATCTTTATAATCACCCAGTTACGCTGTGACGTTTGATAGCACACAAGGTGTTCCTCCGGTATTCGGGAGTTGCATAATCTCATAGTCAGAGGAACATGTATAAGTCAGGAAGAAAGCAATAGCAATAAAACTAAACGATCATTATGCTAAGCTAACGGATGGGTCTTGTCCATCACATCATTCTCTAATGATGTGATCATGTTCATCAAATGACAACACATGTCTATGATCAGGAAACTTAACCATCTTTTATTAACGAGCTAGTCAAGTAGAGGCATACTAGGGACACTCTGTTTGTCTATGTATTCACAAATGTACTAAGTTTCCGGTTAATACAATTCTAGCATGAATAATAAACATTTATCATAATATAAGGAAATATAAATAACAACTTTATTATTTCCTCTAGGGCATATCTCCTTTAGTCAGGGTGCATCGACAACTCACCGGCGGTGATGGCAACCTCTGTCTTCATCTCCACGCCGTGCTCCGGTGCTTTAGCAGCCCCGGCGTCACCACTCCCTCTGATGGGGCGCTTCAGCAGCATCCTCATACACTGACGGCTTCGAGGACTAAGATTGGCGTCAAGGATACAAGCAAAGAGAGAGGATTGTGTGTGTGGCGAGGATGGGGGTGCAGCCGCTCGAGCGCACCATTAATATGGAGTAGTGGGAGTTGTGGGGGGAGGCGGGCGGCAGTCAAACCGATGGCTCGCCTCCCAGTGAGCCTGCACACTGGACTGCTGGCATGCCTACCAAAGTTTCACACAGCTACTCGCACGCCTCCTGATGACACTATGCAGCGAGCACGCCTCCGTCAATTCACACACCTGCATGCACACCTCCCGGTCTGCCTGCACGGCGGACTACTCGCATGCGCCCCGTCAACTCGCGCCTGCTCGCACAGCACACGGGTCGCGCGGCGGCACGTATATTGTTTTTCTATTTGGATGATTAATGTTGCCGCTTTATTGCTTAATCGAAGCATGGCACATATCCATGGTTGGTCTAACACTCACGATTCGAATAAATAATCCGTTTGGGATATTGGTTCCTAATTATTAATAATCTCCCGTTTGTAATTAGATAAAGATTACACATCAAAACTGGTCTCAAATTTGACAAAAAAATGTACAATGCCACTTTGTATTGGTGTCCATATGACAACACGGTAAGTTTCATGAACTTCAAATAAGTTTTGGATGTACTAGAATTTAAAAATCAAGATTCTCAATGTTTGAAATTTTTTGCATGGGGAGTAAACCTGCACCTAGTGAGACACATGTGTTTTTGCAATCCAAGGTGCACTGTCATGTGTGCATGTAGCTCAAATTTGATTTTTGCACATTATACCCATAGAAAATCAATCAATTAATGTACTAAAACGTCTTAATGATCTCTGTTTTTTTAATTAAAACGTCCCTCCTTTGGTAACATATGTTCACCGCGGGATAATTAATTTAACATGCATCGTAGTTGCGGTGGATTCGCGGTGTGTGTGTGGGTGTGTGCGTCTGGGGGTGGCGGGTGGCTCGCAGTACACTACGAGTTGTGAGCCGCCGTGTGGGTTGGCCTTTTTGTTAGGCAGGCCGGTGCCACATCAGTGTCATAAATTCATTATTTAAAACATTACACAACCCTTTCATACATACATGTTTTGGCCACATGCAGTCGATACTCGCGTGTGACGCTTTCTGTGGGCCCGTGAGGTCGTCGTCTATCACTTTGACAAACAGCCGGCAGTGAGGTCAATTTGACTAGCAAGGTAGAATCTTTTTTGTTTGTGTTATGAGTGTATATAGTACGCGTCGAAGAGGTGGGAGGGGACTAGCATATATACTATACGTGCGCGTCCCTGAACAAGTACACCTCACTCAGTGTCGGGACTTTTCGGTTTCTAACGCACGTGCCACATTGAAATTGTGAAATTGGCTATTCAAACATCACACAACACCTCTTTGGGCCACATGCATGCACACAGTGGTTATCCTAGCTAGAACACTCATGTGTGACGCTTCCATCTATGGGCCCATGAGGCCATCGTTGATGCATGCATGCATCACTTTCACCTACATCGGGAGAGGTTAATTAATTTCACCATCGATGAGGATTCTTTTTGGGTTGTACGTATTACGGTAGGCGCATATAGTATGCGTCGAAGAGGGGGGAAGGGGACCATCATATGTAGTACGCTTCATGAACCTCGCTCTCTGTGGGTGCATGGTTTACGGTTTTTGAGGCATGAGTTGTGCATTTTGGGTATTCAACATATATATGTTTGGCCCACATGCAAAGCGATGGTGGTTGTCCTCTTGCACTCACTTAATCGGTTATCGGCGATATCAGTGCTTTCCATCTATGGGCCCGCTTGGTCCATCACTACTTTTTGCTTCACAACGAGAGAGGTTAATTTGACTTAGGAGGGGATTATTATTTTTGCTTGTAATACGGTATATATATAGGTCATTCTCTGGGATGACATGCATGATACAGTTTGAGCACACACACATGCATGTGTACGCATGAATCCCTCCCATCGAGTCGAAGTGACTGGTAAAATGACATGTCATGAACCGATCTCGCTCTGTGTGGAGAGTGTACGATTTTCGACGCACGCGCCACATCAATGTTGTGAAATGGTATTCAAACATGCATGCACGCGTCACCTCCATACATATGCATGTAGTTGTTGCCTTCGAACGGTACACTCCCTCGCGTTGTTATCGGCGACAAACCTATATATTCGTGGGCCCGCGTGGACATCCATGATCACCTTGACCGACAACTAGATAGGTTACCATGGCGGATTCTTCATTTGGTTCGTGTTATCGTAGTATAGGTTATGGTGAGATTCAGACCTAATTAAGTTTGAGCTCATATACTATGCACGCATGCATGAATCCCCGTCGTTGGCTTGAAGTGTGGTGTAACATACATATGCATCGTCAACCTAACCCTCACTCAGTGTGGGGATTTCTAGTTCGAAATCATGGTGCCACATCAAAGTTGTTCCATTGTGTACTCAAAATCACACCTCTCCATACATATGTTTGGGCCACACGCATGCAGTGGTTGTCTTCGGGGACTAGCTACTTGTGTGATTATTGGCGAGCTAGCCCATCTCCGGGCTCGCATGGACGGCCATCACTTTGGCCAACAACAAGAGAGAGGTTGTACGACCAAGGTCGATTATTCTTGGTCCGTTTTACGATCTATCTTGGTGAGATATGCCTCTTTGGCCCGCCGACTGAAAGTGTGTGGGGGGCTGCTACTTTGCACTTTGCTAGGTGAACCTCGGTTGGGGGCATGCATTCATAGCTTAGGATTCCCTTCATGACGACACAAGGGGGGCTGCTAGCTACTTCACTTTGCTAGGTGAACCTCGGTTGGGAGGCATGCATTCATAGTTTAGGATTCCCTTTGTGCCGACAAGAGGGAGGGGGCTGCTAGCTACTTTGCACTTGCTAGGTGAACCTCGATAGGGGGGAGGGGGCATGCATTCATAGCTTAGGATTCCCTTCGTGCCGACACGAGGGGAGGGGAGTGGGGGCAAGCAATACCGTGCGCTTTGCGAGATAGGTGCCACATCGAAGTTGCATTTGGTATTTGAAAATCAAACCACCCTTTTCATACATAAATTTGGTCCACATGCAAGTGTGCTCGTGTTCTGACCCTCTCCCGCGTCATTTTTCGCCAAATTTATGAACATTAGACAAGTCGGATGATGCAACGGACAAGGTTAACTCAAACTAACTGTGTGCATTGGGCTCCATGAGGCTTCCGCTCTAAAAAATATCTACCCGCCTGCAGCTTTTTTCTGTTTGATAACACACGGTTATTGTCTTTCGACCATGTGTGATGTTTCTTGTTCCCAATCCCGCCTGCATCCGTCAAAAATATCTGCCTGCCTTGAGGGTTTTTCTGTTTCATAACACACAATTGTTATCTCCGGACTGTGTCCGATGCAGCATCATCAAAATTTTCAATAGCCCCAACATTTCACTCCCACGTTTGACTCCCGCGTAGTAAAATTTTCAGTACCCGCGTCATTTCCTCAAACACACCCCATGCCCCCTCCACACACACACACACACACACACACACACACCAAAACCTCCTCGGGTGTGTGCACACACACACACCCTCCCTCACTCGAAACCCTAGGAAGGTCCCCACCGCCGCCACCGCAAGGCCTCCATTGTCAACATCTGTCGGTTTGCCCGTGCAGCTTACCCACCGATCTCCATACCCAGGCCCCCCTGAGTTTCTTAGATGGCACCTACCAAACACCCACTTTCCGACAGATTCCCATCCCCCACTCCAGAGCATAGCAGCCTAAGCCCGACTATGCTTCCCGTGGAGCTCGAGGAGCGACTGGACCAAAAGAGGTGTATCACGGTCTCTTCGCTCGACGTCGTCGTGGAAGCTGACGACCATAACTGGCGACAGGCACTCAAGCAGCGGGCTAGAGTATGCGGGTATGTCTCGGCCGCCGGCTACGACATCGAGGTCATCGACAGCGACGGCCTGAGGCAGGCTATGTCACAGGTTAAGTGGCCCACCCCAACCCCTTTGGTTCAACTGCCGTCATTCTCATCCATGGCCCCGCCGCTGATCTCCTCTGGCTTGCCGTCAACAATTTGCCATCCTACATCACCATTGAGCCCCTTTTGTCATTTCTGAAGGACATGTTCTGCGACGCTGGCTTGGGATCCACAGCTTCCAAGTAAGACCTCATCGACGGTGACCACAAGGAGGGCACCCTCTCCGGCTCTTCCAAGGGGAAAGAGCCCATCTGCTCTTCCAAGGGGAAAGCGCCCGTCTGTGACATCACGGAGGGCACCCTATAGTCGTGCTCTTCCAAGGGGAAGGAGCCCATCTGCGACAAGATGGAGCGCATCCAGGGTCC
Source organism: Triticum aestivum (assembly GCF_018294505.1). Taxonomy (NCBI): domain Eukaryota; kingdom Viridiplantae; phylum Streptophyta; class Magnoliopsida; order Poales; family Poaceae; genus Triticum; species Triticum aestivum. Next base: position 251,680,475 of record NC_057812.1, read on the forward strand.
GTGCTCTTCCCACAGAAATGAGCCATCTGTGACAAGTGAGGAAACCCATGATTTGTTTTGCCATGCCTCTTCACATGAGGAAACCCATGATTTGTTTTGCCGAGTCCCTTTTGTAGTGTAGTGAGAATATGTCCAGTTTTAATTGCTACATCTGGTTGTTTGCAGTATGCCTTGTTTATTTCAGTTGTTCACAATGTGATGCTCTATATGTGCAATTATTTACTCTGCAGTACATTTCATCAATCCAGTTTTAAACATGCCGATAGGAATGCATATATTTGCTTGTTGTTAAGCCTGTTATAGCTAGCATATGCCTCTTTTAAAGTGTTTTGATTGTTCGGTTGTTTGTAGTTAGCATATGTCCAGTTTCAAATGCTATCTTTGGTTTTTCGTAGTATGCCTTGTTTATTCCAGTTATTCACAACGTGATGTTCTATATGTGCAAGTATGAACTGTGCAGTTCAATTTCATCAGTACCAGTTTCAACAATACCACTATCAATGACTACATTTGGTTGGTGCATCTTGTAGTTAACACGCCTTTCCGTTTTTATTTAACAATAACCAGTGTACTTAGACCGGCACAATACCAGTTTGAATGACTATGTTTGCTTGTTATTAAATGTTAGGCCTAATGCAGTTAACACACCTTTCCACTTGTTTTTATTTACTAGCATGCTTAAACCTGCACACTGGAGCTACCTTTTGGGGATTATTTTGTCTACCATGGATAATTTTGGTTGATGTTTAGCCTGTTGTGCTTAACATGCTTCTCGATGTACCTACACAGGACAATTTTGGGAATGACTGTTGTTTTCCATCAAGGTTAGTTTCATCCCATGGCTTATATATGCTCACTGTTCAGGATATCGGTAGCTGGTACCATATAGGCCAGGGGCTGATAAGGGACTAATCGGTGAATCAGACTTTTAACCGAATATATCCGCAACCCATTTACAATTAGGTTAACTAGGGCCACATGTAATATATCTGAGGCTACATAGCAACATGCACTATACTTAATGTCTAAATATGAAATCCTAGGCTACATAGCAACAAGGAAGAGTGTTACATTAATGTTCTGATGATGTCTAGATATACGTAGAAGAGCAGCAGCAACAACAACAAAAACATAGCCCTATTTGGATACTCAACTTAGCTAGAGGTTAGAGTTAGTTTCTATCTCATTACTAACCCTGAACAAAGTCCATCCAAAGAGTTGTTTGGATGGCAGGGTTAGATTGACAATAAATGCACTAGGAGAACTAGCTCCAATTAGCACCTCTTGGGTTGGATAGTTTTTTTGGGTAGATGCAACTAGCTCAAACTAGCCCTCATGTTTAGATACACTTTAGGGCTATTTGAGCCCGAACTAGCTCAAACTAACTGTAACCCATGGATACAACAATAGTTAATCAGTCGATAATTTGTAAGAATGCAATAAACTCCTTCGGGCCCATAATATAAGATGTTAATTCATCTAATATGTGAGTATATTGTATGTTATAACATATTATAGAAGAGTGTTGTACTACATCATTGTGCAATTGTTGTTTAGCTTCTAATATTAACTTAGTGCTTTTAGGTACATATGTCATTGGTAAAGATCCGCGCTTCGACCCTTTCTGCGTATGGGGCAATGAGATATCGATGAACTAGTGTCAAGTGAGGAAGCTGATAAAGATTGTTAGTAAAATGGGTCCAAAGATGGCAATTAAACTATTTGTTTACACTTTATCCAAGACAACAGTGAACTGCGGGATGATAAGTAAGAACTTTGCAGCCTTCTTTTTACTGTCCATAATGAGTTATGTTAGATGACAATGTCTGAATCTTTTTCCTTTGCAGTGGTTGCCAAAGCAGTTTACTCAAGATTACCTCTCAAAGTATATGATTGGTAGGCATCCAAAGGTTACAGTATTTTCTACCAGAACACGATGATTATCTAGATGTTTTCATGAAGAACGTGAAAGATGGGCGGTCGGCCATCACAAGGGGTTGGACTAGACTCGTGCGTGCCTTCTGCATGGAGGAGGGCACGATATGGGCATTCCGCTTCACCTTGTTCAGCAACCAGAATGTATTTTGCCTCTTTCTTTACCGTCTTTAATAGTACAAGTATACAACTGTAGTTCATCATTGTTTATTTGGTTCTTATGTAATTCTTGAACATATGTACCTATGAATCGAATAATGCATTGGTTATTTGAACCTGATGGATATGAATAAAGCTACAACGTATATTCAAATTCAAATTCAAATCCAGTACAATTTGAAATAGCAGCAATTAAATTGCGGTGAAATTACACTCTCCAGGTCGTTATGGCACACACGGTTGGTAAAACACAAACATTTGTGATATACACCATAATCCGAGATGATTCACAGAGAGGAAACGTGTGCAAGCATGCACACAGTTGCCGTTTAGAAAGTGTGTGCGATGTAAGACAATATCACAAATGGTGCGGGCAAACTAAATGTTTGTGTTAGTTGTCTTATAGTACACGATTCACAACCATGAACTATTTCTGATGAAGTATGCATCGTAAACATTGCACCACATAATAGCATGTGCGATAGTTGTCGTGTACGACGATGTTACGATGGTCCAACGTTTCGTAATCCTATCCGACACTCTTACGACGATTAGCTAATCTTCTCAATTAGTTATCGCGTATGGTTTGGGACAAGCGAATGTGTGTGATTGTATGCTTATCATACACGTTCTATAATAGTGAACTGTTTGTAATGGGTCGCACATCATAAATGTAGCACCACAGAATGCCGACCGCGATGGCAACGCGAGCATAAACGAGTAGGAGTACTGTATATGCATCTTGGCTCCCTATCCCCAATGGTTTCTGGGTCGTGTGGGAAGGACCCCCTATTGCCCACACTCACTTGGCGACGGTTCCAAATGTTGTCACGGAAAGGGATTAAAAACCGTTCGTATAGCACCAACACGTACCAGTGTAAGGAGATATTTCTCGATTATGGAGGTAATAAAGAGTTCGTCGTAAAGGGTTACGTCAATGCAAGATTTGATGCCGATTCGGAAGACTCTGAGTCTCAATCTGGATACATATTGAAAGTGGGAGCAATTAGCTAGAGTAGCTCCATATGGAGCTTTGTATACATAGAAATTTGCAAAAAGTACATATGGATCTGAATGTGACAGACCCATTGACTAAACTTCTCTCACAAGAAAAACATGATCACCCCTTAATATTCTTTGGGTGTTAATCACATGTCGATGTGAACTATATTATTGACTCTAGTAAACTCTTTGGGTGTAGGTCACATGGCGATGTGAACTATGGGTGTTAAATCACATGATGATGTGAACTAGATTATTGACTCTAGTGCAAGTGGGAGACTGAAGGAAATATGCCCTAGAGGCAATAATAAAGTTGTTATTTTGTATTATATTTCCTTATTCATGCTAAAGGTTTATTATTCATACTAGAATTGTATTGATCGGAAACTTAAATACATGTGTGAATACATAGACAAATACTTTGTCTCTAGTAAGCCTCTACCAGACTAGCTCGCTGATTAAAGATGGTTAAGGTTTCCTAACCATAGACATGTGTTGTCATTTGATAACATGATCACATCATTTGGAGAATGATGTGACTCCCTATTCGCGCCGCCTCGTACTCCCTACATTCGTTGATCTTCTTTTTTCTGACAAGCCATTTTCTTGCTTACTCATCCAAGAGGCTTGTGTCTGTCAACATTATCCTCGAATCCTCCGTGTCTCGAGCAAGTTGCAACCTCTCCATCTCAATCTCTATTGATCCAAAGGTCTGGACCTTCTTGAGCTCCCATTTGAAACAAAGTTTTCTTCTTCTCCAACTCTATCATCTCTCTCCCAATTGCCAACTTGTTGCTCTCAATTAGCTACTTGGTGTTCACCCTATTTCGGTCCATCCTTTCTTTTTGCGCATGCAACATGAGCTTGTACCTCACCTCTTGAAGGAAATATGCCCTAGAGGCAATAATAAAGTTATTATTTTATATTATATTTCCTTATTCATGATAAAGGTTTATTATTCATGATAGAATTGTATTGATCGGAAACTTAAATACATGTGTAAATACATAGACAAATACGGTGTCCCTAGTAAGCCTCTACTAGACTAGCTCGTTGATCAAAGATGGTTAAGGTTTCCTAACCATAGATATGTGTTGTCATTTGATAACGGGGTCACATCATTAGGAGAATGATGTGACTGACAAGACCCATCCGTTAGCTTAGCATAATGATCGTTCAGTTTATTGCTATTGCTTTCTTCATGTCAAATACTTATTCCTTCAACCATGAGATTATGCAACTCCCGGATACCGAAGGAATACCTTTTGTGCTATCAAACGTCATAACATAACTGGGTGATCATAAAGATGCTCTACGGGTATCTCCGAAGGTGTTTGTTGAGTTGGCATATATCGAGATTAGGATTTTCACTCCAAGTATCGGAGAGGTATCTCTAGGCCCTCTAGGTAATGAAGGAAATATGCCCTAGAGGCAATAATAAAGTTATTATTTATTTCCTTGTATCATGATAAATGTTTATTATTCATGCTAGAATTGTATTAACCGGAAACATAATACATGTGTGAATACATAGACAAACAGAGTGTCACTAGTATGCCTCTACTTGACTAGCTCGTTGATCAAAGATGGTTATGTTTCCTAACCATAGACATGAGTTGTTATTTGGTTAACGGGATCACATCATTAGGAGAATGATGTGATTGACTTGACCCATTCCATTAGCTTAGCACTGATCGTTTAGATTGTTACTATTGCTTCCTTCATAACTTATATATGTTCCTATGACTATGAGATTATGCAACTCCCATTTACCGGAGGAACACTTTGTGTGCTACCAAACGTCACAACGTAACTGGGTGATTATAAAGGTGCTCTACAGGTGTCTCCAAAGGTATTTGTTGGGTTGGTGTATTTCGAGATTAAGATTTGTCACTCCGATTGTCGGAGAGGTATCTCTGGGCCCTCTCGGTAATGCACATCACTCAAGCCTTGCAAGCATTGCAACTAATAAGTTAGTTGCAGGATGATGTATTACGGAACGAGTAAAGAGACTTGCCGGTAACGAGATTGAACTAGGTATTGAGATACCCACGATCGAATCTCGGGCAAGTAACATACCGATGACAAAGGGAACAACGTATATTGTTATGCGGTCTGACCGATAAAGATCTTCGTAGAATATGTAGGAGCCAATATGAGCATCCAGGTTCCGCTATTGGTTATTGACCAGAGACGTGTCTCGGTCATGTCTACATAGTTCTCGAACCCGTAGGGTCCGCACGCTTAAAGTTCGGTGACGATCGTAATTAGGGTTTTTGTGTTTTGATGTACAGAAGGTTGTTCGGTGTCCCGGATGTGATCACAGACATGATGAGGAGCCTCGAAATGGTTGAGACATAAGGATTGATATATTGGAAGCCTATATTTGGATGTCGGAAACATTTCCGGGTGAAATCGGGATTTTACCGGAGTACCGGGGGGTTACCGGAACCCCCCCCCCCCCCCCGGGGGGGGGGGGTTATTGGGCCTACATGGGCCCTAAGGGAAAAGAGGAGGGCCGGCCAGGGCAGGCCGCGCCCCCCTCCCCCCTAGTCCGAATAGGACAATGAAGGGGGGCGGCGCCCCCCTTTCCTCTTTCTCCCTTCCCCCTTCCTTTTCCAACAAGGCAAGAGGGGGAAGTCCTACTCCCGGTGGGAGTAGGACTGCTCCAGGCGCACCCCTTGGGCCGGCCGCACCTCCCCCTCTCCCTCCTTTATATACGGGGGCAAGGGGGCACCCCATGACACACAAGTTGATCTTCGTGATCGCTCCTTAGCCATGTGCGGTGCCCCCTTCCACCATATTCCACCTCAGTCATAGCGTAGCGGTGCCTAGGCGAAGCCCTGTGTCGATAGAACATCATCACCGTCATCACGCCGGTCGTGCTGACGAAACTCTCCCTCAACACTTTGCTGGATCGGAGCTCGAGGGACGTCACCGAGTTGAACGTGTGCAGAACTCGGAGGTGCCGTACGTTCAGTACTTGGATCGGTCAGATCGGGAAGACGTAAGACTACTTCCTCTACGTTGTGTCGACGCTTCCATTGCCGGTCTATGAGGGTACGTAGACAACACTCTCCCCTCTCATTGCTATGCATCACCATGATCTTGCGTCTTCGTAGGAATGTTTTTGAAATTACTACATTCCCCAACAGTGGCACCCGAGCCTAGGTTTTATGCGTTGATGTTATGCACGAGTAGAACACAAGTGAGTTGTGGGCGATATAAGTCATACTTCTTACCAGCATGTCATACTTTGGTTCGACGGTATTGTTGGATGAAGCGGCCCGGACCAACATTACGTGTACGCTTACGCAAGACTGGTTCTACCGATGTGCTTTGCACACAGGTGGCTGGCAGGTGTCAGTTTCTCCAACTTTAGTTGAACCAAGTGTGGCTACGCCCGGTCCTTGCGAAGGTTAAAACAACACCAACTTGACAAACTATCGTTGTGGTTTTGATGCGTAGGTAAGAATGGTTCTTGCTAAGCCCGTAGCAGCCACGTAAAACTTGCAACAACAAAGTAGAGGACGTCTAACTTGTTTCCGCAGGGCATGTTGTGATGTGATATGGTCAAGACATGATGCTAAATTTTATTGTATGAGATGATCATGTTTTGTAACCGAGTTATCGGCAACTAGCAGGAGCCATATGGTTGTCGCTTTATTGTATGCAATACAATCGCACTGTAATGCTTTACTTTATCACTAAGCGGTAGCGATAGCCGTGGAAGCATAAGATTGGCGAGACAACAACGATGCTACGATGGAGATCAAGGTGTCGCGCCGATGACGATGGTGATCATGACGGTACTTCGGAGATGGAGATCACAAGTACAAGATGATGATGGCCATATCATATCACTTATATTGATTGCATGTGATGTTTATCTTTTATGCATCTTATCTTGCTTTGATTGACGGTAGCATTATAAGATGATCCCTCACTAAATTATCAAAGTATAAGTGTTCTCCCTGAGTATGCACCGTTGCGAAAGTTCTTCGTGCTGAGACACCACGTGATGATCGGGTGTGATAGGCTCTACGTTCAAATACAACGGGTGCAAAACAGTTGCACACACAGAATACTCAGGTTAAACTTGACGAGCCTAGCATATAACAGATATGGCCTCGGAACACGGAGACCGAAAGGTCGAGTGTCGGTGTCAAAACCGGCGGATATCGGGTAGGGGGTCCCGAACTGTGCGTCTAGGCCAGATGGTAACAGGAGGCAGGGGACACAATGTTTTGCCCAGGTTCGGGCCCTCTTGATGGAGGTAAAACCCTACGTCCTGCTTGATTAATATTGATGATATGGGTAGTACAAGAGTAGATCTACCACGAGATCAGAGAGGCTAAACCCTAGAAGCTAGCCTATGGTATGATTGTATGTTGTCCTACGGACTAAAACCCTCCGGTTTATATAGACACCGGAGAGGGCTAGGGTTACACAAGGTCGGTTACAAAGGAGGAGATATGCATATCCGTATTGCCTAGCTTGCCTTCCACGCCAAGTAGAGTCCCATCCGGACACGAGACGAAGTCTTCAATCTTGTATCTTCATAGTCCAACAGTCCGGCCAAAGAATATAATCCGGCTGTCCGGAGACCCCCTAATCCAGGACTCCCTCAGTAGCCCCCGAACCAGGCTTCAATGACGATGAGTCCAGCGCGCAGATTGTCTTCGGCATTGCAAGGCGGGTTCCTCTCCAAATTCCGTGTACCTGTTGAAATAGTGTCCGGCCTCTTGTGAATGTTGCGCTCCTTGGCTTCCACGCCCAATAATGGCCACTTTCCACGTGTCGAGCGAATGTGAAGAGCCAGGGTGTTTTTACATTTACCCCCTAGCTGTGTGAATGAGCTGCCTATTAAAAAGATGAGGATTCAGATCCAAATCACACCATCCTCCCTTGGCGAGCCTTCATCGGAGCGCATCCGACAGAGATCCATTCCATCATGGCCGGTCGACGCAGCTCCTCCTCTCGCTCCCCTAGCCCCAAGCCTGGAGATTGGGAGAGATGTTCCGTCCCACACAGCAAGTTAGTGATGCTTCAGACCAAGGGATTTCTTCCCCCAGCGTACATGGTCCCGGTTCGAGCCGGGCTCGCCACCTATAATGGCGGAGAGCAAGCGGAGAGCCTTCCCAATCCCTCCAAGGGAGAGCGGGTATGCCTTGTCCCTCATTTGGTAAGAGGGCTCGGATTTCCAATTCATCCGTTTCTCCGGGGGCTCCTGGAGTTCTACGGCCTCCAGTTGCACAACCTTACACCTGCCTCCATATTGCATATCGCGGGATTCGTAGCCCTTTGCGAGCTGTTTTTGGGCTGTGAGGCTCATTTCGCGCTGTGGAAGAAGTTGTTCTGCCTTGTGCCCCGTTCTTAGAAGGGGTCAATATATCAAGTGGGCGGAGCCGAAGTGTGGCGTATTGCCGGGACCGGATATCTGTCCGGAACCCCAAAGAAGACGTCCGAAGACTGGCCTTCAGAATGGTTTTATATAGAAGACGTCCCCCTCCCGGATCCTATTCGAATCGGCCTCCCTGAGTTCGACAACGCTCCTTTGAAGAAGCGCCGGAGCTGGCGTCCATGGAGCTCCCTGGAGGAAGATGACAGGGACGTTCTTTACCTGATGAGCCGGATAAGTTTGTTAGCTCGATCCGGATTGACCATGATCGAGGTCATGGCCACATGTATTATGCGGGGGGTGCAGCCGCTTCAGTATAGAGGCCACCCCATGTGGGATTTCAACGGGGAGGATGACGCCACCCGCTACGGCCGTAAAGGGCCGGATCGGTTGCTGATCTAATAAAGATCTTATCCACTTTGTACAAGGGAGAAGAGGAGGAATTCCTCCGTGTCAACGCGCAGGGCGGATTTTCTATGTACAATCCTCCGAGCTCGGTAAGCGGAGACTTTTTCTCGCCCATCCGTTTCATATTCCCATAGTTAAGTATTCAGCCTAGCGATTTCAACGCAGGAGCTGCGCCAGGCTATAAGGGAGATAAACAACCCCCCTCCACAGCCCGAGGACCCGGAACGGTCCCTTGACCCGGCCTCCCAGGAGGATCCAGACATATCTGTGGAGCTGATCGATGGGGTATTTTACCAATTGAGCAATGACAACGCCTTGGTGGCCATTACAGCCGATTACCCTGGGCTACTTCCAGCCTCACAGGTAACTAAGACCGAAGTCCCAGTATTTTGAAAAGGGATCCGTCCCTGCGTGTTTTTGATTACCGTATAACAACCGTGTTTTGCAGGGGAGGTCCTCGAGGCGGAAGGCCGAGCCTGCGGCGACTAGCCAACAAGGGGTCGCGAGGCCAGGCAGGCTGAAAAGACACGCAGTCTGGATTGAGCACCGGCGCAGCGGTACGGTGCACCATCTTTATTCCAAGACATTATTCTCAGAGGCATACTAACGCCCATGCCTTCTTTTTAGGAAAAAGAGCGCTCGCTGGACTATACCCGGAGAGGCTACTAATCGCGCCTCCACCAGCTAGGCTCCAAGGCTGGATTCGGAGCCGGGAACGAATACGAGGCGTGCACCGGGCGCTCCTCCGATAGAGGATGCGGATAGACTGTCCACCACCAATTCCGAGGTGGAAAGTGCCATGAACCACAGGCATCGCCGGACTGTTCTTCGTGACGCTTGTTTCTCCCAAGAGGCATTGGATGCCTTCAACTCGGGAGATGCATACCTCTGTGCCGCTCAAAATGGTCTAGCCAGAGCCACGGAGCAGTATGTAAAAGACATACGGGTGAGAAAATTTGGTGGTTATATATATCAGTATCCCCTGAGACTTGAAACAGTTAGAATAACTGATTTAAGGATCATTTGTTATGCAAGTTCTTACAGAAAAGAATACCCAACTGTCCCAGGAGCTGGAAGAGTGCAAAGCCCAACTTCAGGCCGCACTGGCCGCAGCAGGGGAGCCCAAAGAGACCCCCTCTGGTAATATATCCTTCGAATGATAAGTATCATATAGAGTGTGGCGTATATGCAGATCTGACGATAAAATTGCAGATGACGCTGGAGTAAATCCGTATAAGCAACAGCTCCTACGCCAGCTGAAGGCCGGTGAGAGCGTGCTTACGAGGGTGAGGCAGGAGAAGAATGATCTCCTAGATGCCAACACCAAGCTGGGCGTGGAACTAAAAGATGTTCGTGCCCAACTGTCGGACTCTGTTAAGGAGAATCGGCGGCTTCGACGCGGCATATTTAGTAAGTGCTTGAACGAACTTTGAAAAAGAGTTCGGCGAGGAAGTTGGCTGACAGAGTTATGTCTGTAGGTATGCTAACAGGTCGTCCTGCAGAGGAAATGCCCGGTTCTACGGGTGACCTTCTTCCCGAGCTCTCACAACTGCATGAACGAGTTCGGCAGGTGATGCAAGGCGTCGCCCAATCCTTGTGGCCATCCGTCTCCATGCCCGAAGGCCTTGGAGAGCTTGCAGAGAAGCTGAAGGGAGTGCGGCGGCGCTTCCGATTACGGAAGATATCGGCCTATCGTCAGGGCGCCAGGGAAGCCTGGGCAATGGTGAAGACGCGGTACACGAAGGCTGACCCAAACCACATGGCCGAGGTCGGACCTGTGGGGCCTGATGGGAAGGAGATCCCCGTGAGCTTAGTGTACGGCCAAGTAGAATTGGCCGCAAAGTATTCCCAACAGGACTGTAGACTAGACAGCCTATTGGATGGTATTGAAGAGGAATTCAACCAGTCAAATTGACTATGTAATTTAAAGTGACATGTATAATGCCTTCTAGCCGGATTGTAGATCGTTTGTCGTGGCGGACCTTTTCGCTTCAACCTCAGGACCCGACAGTCCGGAGTGTATCCGAATACCCTCTCGGTCATGTAAGAACCGGGGCATGCGTGGAGACCAGGCGTAGAGGTCATTAGCGCTTTAACGGACAAGTTCCCAACTAGTTATGTTATATTACATGGTTAGTAAGAAACATCTTCCAGGGAGAATAGTTCTGTTAGGGGTTCCTTTCCCTGGGAGACATGCCCTAAAGTGCATGTCCGGACTGCGAGAAGAGACGCAGAAAAAACATCTAGGGGCGCATAAATAAATAAGTGAAAAATCATCTTTAGTTCACCGACCGAATATCCCCTTAAGAACGCTAGATTTCGGCTTCACCCAGTCTGAGGTACACATCCGGCTGACCCGGCGGTAACAATCGCAGAGGTGCTCCCCTTATGCCCTAGCCGAATTAACGGGAACGTAGGGCATAAATACAAGAGCCAGGCAACCCAGCTTGGCCAAAACTTAAGTCATATCGATGCATATAATGGTGAATAAAGGGTACATGCGGAAGGATAACACATGTGTTGGGCATAAAGCCCGTATGAATAAGCTTCTGTTAAAGAAGCCCCCATGTATGATGAGCGCGGATAGCGCGTCAGTTGTGTGCAAACAAGGCACGAATGGGCCCCTAAAGGCTGTGAGAGAAAAGGAGAAGGAGAAAAATATAAGACAGATAGTGTATAAAAAATGGACAGAGGAAGGAGACGAACACAAAGTCCGGTGTTAGGCATAGAATCTTCGAAGTCGGGCTACGTTCCATGGGTTCGGCTCGAGTCGATTATCCGATGCATCCCGCAGACGGTACGCTCCACCAGTCAGGACTTGGTCAATGATGAAGGGACCTTCCCATTTGGGCTTGAGTTTGTCCTTTTTCTTATCCGGCAGGCGTAGAACTAACTCGCCAATATTGTAAGTTTTGGCCCGTACTTCTCTGCTTTGGTATCTTCGAGCCTGCTGTTGATAGAATGCGGAACGGGCTTTTGCCACGTCACGCTCCTCCTCCAAGGCGTCCAAACTGTCCTGCCGATCGAGCTCGGCTTCTCTTTCTTCGTACATGCGCACTCGAGGTGAGTCATGAATAATGTCGCAGGGCAGAACCGCCTCTGCGCCGTATACCATAAAGAATGGTGTGTATCCGGTAGTGCGATTCGGCGTGGTCCGCAGCCCCCAGAGTACGGAGTCGAGCTCCTCTACCCAATGCGTGTTAGATTCCTTGAGGGACCGCACTAATCTGGGTTTGATGCCGCTCATGATAAGACCATTTGCTCGCTCGACCTGACCGTTAGTTTGTGGGTGATAGACTGAAGCATAATCAAGCTTGATGCCCATGTTTTTGCACCAGAGTTTTACCTCGTCGGCCGTAAAGTTCGTGCCGTTATCAGTGATGATGCTGTGGGGGACGCCGTAACGGTGTACGACCCCGGATATGAAGTCTATCACCGGTCCGGATTCGGCCGTCTTAACAGGCTTGGCTTCTATCCATTTGGTGAACTTATCCACCATGACCAGTAAGTATTTTTGCTTGTGGGTTCCTCCTTTAAGGGGTCCAACCATGTCAAGCCCCCAGACCGCGAACGGCCATGTGACGGGGATAGTTTGGAGGGCGATGGGTGGCATATGGCTTTGTTTAGCAAAAAGCTGGCAACCAACGCATCGTTGGACTAAGTCCTGAGCATCTGCCCGGGCCGTCGGCCAATACAAGCCTGTACGGAAGGCCTTGCTTACAAGGGCCCGGGCCGCCGTGTGGTGACCGCCGAGTCCGGCATGAATTTCAGCCAGAAGATTCCGCCCTTCCTCTTCGGAGATGCACCTTTGAAGGACTCCGGTGGTGCTTTTCTTATAAAGCTCTCCGTCATGCACTTTATAGGCTTTAGATCGCCGCACTATGCAGCGTGCCTCATTTTGGTCCGCGGGAAGTTCCTGCTTAGTTAGGTAGGCTAGGAATGGTTCTGTCCACGGGGCGATGACTGCCGTTATTACGTGGGCTAAGGATGTTATTCCGTTGGCAGAGCCTCCAATTATGTCAAAATATTCGGTGTTGGGTAGTGCGGTTGGGTCCGGGCTGTTATTTCCGGGTTCCCCTTCCCATACTACGGATGGCTTGAACAGCCTCTCCAAGAAGATGTTTGGAGGGACGGCATCGCATTTTGCACTGATGCGTGCCAGGACGTCTGCTGCCTGATTGTTTTCCCGGGCTATATGGTGAAATTCGAGCCCCTCGAGCCGAGCTGACATTTTTAGGACTGCATCGCGATAAGATGCCATTTTCGGATCCTTGGCATCAAAGTCTCCATTTATTTGGGATATCGCGAGGTTCGAATCCCCGCGCACCTCTAGGCATTGAATGCCCATGGATACTGCCATCCGGAGACCATGTAGAAGGGCCACATATTCGGCTGCGTTGTTGGAGTCCGTATACATTATTTGTAGTACGTATTGAACTGTATTTCCTGTTGGGGACGTCAAAGCGACGCCAGCCCACAGACCAGCCAACATTTTGGAGCCGTCAAAGTGCATGATCCAGTTTGAATATGTGCCGTACTCTTTAGGGAGTTCGGCTTCCGTCCACTCGGTGACGAAGTCGGCCAAAACTTGCGACTTAATAGCTCGCCGTGGCTTGTAAGTTATGTCGAACGGGAGGAGCTCAATGGCCCATTTAGCAATCCGGCCGTCGCGTCGCGGTTGTTTATAATATCGTTAAGTGGTACTTCCGAGGCTACCGTTATCGAACACTCTTGAAAGTAGTGTCGCAGCTTCCGGGATGCCATAAATACCGCGTACGCTATCTTTTGATAATGCGGGTACCGTGACTTGCATGGAGTAAGGACAGTGGACACATAGTAAACCGGCTTTTGAAGGGGGAATTTGTGTCCGTTCATTTCTCGTTCGACGACGAGCACTGCGCTTACTACTTGATGAGTTGCTGTAATGTATAATAGCATTGGTTCGCCAATATTTGGCGCGGCCAGGACTGGGTTTGTTACCAATATGGCTTTTATTTCGTCAAGTCCGGCCGTGGCGGCATCCGTCCACTCGAAGTGTTCGGTGCGCCGGAGGAGGCGATAAAGGGGTAATGCCTTTTCTCCCAAGCGGGAGATGAAGCGGCTTAGAGCCGCCACGCGTCCGGTCAATTTTTGTATTTGTTTGAGGTCCTTTGGGATGTCCAATTGTGACAAAGCTCGGATCTTGGCTGGATTTGCTTCAATTCCTCTACCGGATACAATGAAGCCCAAGAGCTTTCCGGCTGGTACACCGAAAACACATTTTTCCGGGTTGAGCTTGATGTCGTATGTTCGGAGGTTATCGAATGTGAGCCTCAAGTCGTCTACTAGAGATTCAACATGCTTGGTTTTGACGACCACGTCATCTACGCATGCCTCCACTGTTTTGCCGATTTGGTTTGCCAGACATGTCTGAATCATGCGCTGATATGTTGCGCCGGTGTTTTTGAGCCCCAAGGGCATTGTGTTGAAGCAGAATGGGCCGTACGGTGTGATGAATGCCGTTGTGGCTTGGTCTGGCTCTGCCATTTTAATTTGATGGTAGCCGGAGTATGCGTCGAGGGAACACAATGAATCGTGTCCCACGGTAGCGTCGATGATTTGATCGATGCGGGGGAGGGGAAGGGATCCTTTGGACAGGCCTTGTTAAGGTCCTTAAAATCGACGCACAAGCGCATGGATTTGTCCTTCTTTGGTACCATCACCAGGTTTGCTAGCCAGTCCGGATGTTTTATGTCTCTGATGAATCCGGCCTCCAATAGCTTGGCTAGTACCTCTCCCATGGCTTGTCTCTTTGGTTCGGAGAAACGCCGAAGAGCCTGCTTGACTGGCTTGAATCCTTTTAGGATATTTAGGCTGTGCTCGGCCAGCCTACGTGGGATTCCTGGCATGTCTGAAGGGTGCCAGGCAAAAATGTCCCAGTTCTCGCGTAGGAACTCTTGTAGTGCGGCGTCGACATCAGGGTTTAATTGTGCCCCGATGGAAGCTGTTTTTGTAGGGTCCGTTGGACGGACTTGGAATTTGACTATTTCGTCCGCCGGTTTAAAGGAGGTGGACTTGGATCTTTTATCGAGTATCACGTTGTCCCTGTTCACCGTGGAGCGCAGCGCAGTTAGTTCCTCGGCCGCTAGGGCTTTGGATAGTGCCTCGAGGGCCAGTGCGGCTGTCTTATTTTCGGCGCGGAGTGCTATGTCCGGATCACTAGCAAGAGTGATGATTCCGTTGGGCCCGGGCATTTTGAGCTTCATGTACCCGTAATGGGGTATGGCTTGGAAGATTGTAAACGCCTCCTGCCCTAATAGAGCGTGGTATCCGCTACTGAACGGGGCCACTTGGAACGTGACCTCTTCGGACCTGTAATTATCCGGCGTGCCGAACACCACATCTAGTGTGATTTTTCCTGTACAACGCGCTTCCTGACTGGGGATTATTCCTCTAAAGGTTGTGCTGCTTCGCTCGATGCGGTTCCAGTCTATTTCCATTTTTCGAAGGGTTTCCTCATAAATGAGGTTCAATCCGCTACCACCGTCCATGAGTAACTTGGTGAGTCGAAAGCCGTCCACTATTGGACTGAGGACCAATGCGGCTGGTGCTCGGGCTGTTCGGAATTTAGGTTCGTCACTGGCATTAAAAGTAATAGCTGTGTCACTCCATGGGTTTATTGTTGCCGCGTGGTAGACCTCGGCAAGGCTGCGGAGTGTTCATTTTCGCATATTATTTGATGCGGAAGTCTCGAAGACTGTTAATACCGTACTGGTATCCCTGGGCTGCTGCTCTGTGGCTTCTGGGGTTAGAAGATCTTCGCCACTTTTGGCCACCTGCCGGAGTATCCAACATGCTCTAAGGCTATGAGTTGGTGTGGCGCCCTCTGCACTGTGAATTTTACAGGGTCCATTGAGCCATCCCTCCAGTACAGTTCCATGCCCTGTAGAGGGTTTTTGCTTTTTGGTGTTTAACCCGGGTGTCTGGCGATAATGCACCCTTTTATTTTGGACTGGGTTTGTATTCAGGGCCTGATTATCCCAAAATTTTGTTTCGGTTTTCTAGGCGTTTTCCATCGCACAGTACTTTCGTACTATGGACACCAAGTCGGCAAAGCGTGTAATTTCGCGGCGACTTATGGCGTTGAGGATTCCCTTGTCCGTGCAATTATTGCAGAAGAATGAAATTGCGTCTTCCTCGCGGCAGTCCTTTATCCTGTTCATGACCAGGAGGAATCTGGCCCAGTAATGGTGTACTGTTTCTTCGGGCTC
This sequence comes from Triticum aestivum, assembly GCF_018294505.1. Classification (NCBI taxonomy): domain Eukaryota; kingdom Viridiplantae; phylum Streptophyta; class Magnoliopsida; order Poales; family Poaceae; genus Triticum; species Triticum aestivum. The sequence continues at coordinate 251,696,630 of NC_057812.1, forward strand.
TTGCCTAATTTGGGATAGATCGCTTATGTTTGGGTGGGTGGGTGGAATTGAATCCGAATCCTCACCCAATCTGAGACTCAGGGGCCAAGGAGTTTCCGAACTCGGAAGTTTGGATTCTTGGATGTTTTCCAATTAATCTAGCCCGCTGCCTGACTCTAGGTTCAAGTCTTGAGTGACGTCCTCCCCTCCGCGGGTATCCGGCTTGGAGGGATCGGGAATCCAGACATAGCTAGTCCTTAAGATAGATGAAGGGTTGCCGCATTGTTCCTCCATCACTGCAACGTGATGGGTGACCTGGGGAGAGTTGATCTCTCTCAGGTCGGGTTTAGGCCCAATCTGATCGTAGTCTGTAGCGACTCCCAGGGCGGCGATGCGATCCAAGAGCTCGTTTAGGGAAGAGGGCTCCATTGGATCTAACTGCTCGGTGAGTTCCGAGTTGACGTGAAGATTGCTTTCAATGACCCGAGAAGTCATCGTCGGTGCAGCGGCCGAACAAGTGGTCATAAGAAAACCACCTAGCCGGAGAGTTTGGCCGACAACCAAAGCTCCCTTGGCAACAGTGCCATCTCTAAAGACGGGATGAGGCATCCTTCCTGATGGCGACGGCACAGCGGAACTCTCAATGAAAGCACCAATGTCGGTGTCAAAACCGGCGGATCTCGGGTAGGGGGTCCCGAACTGTGCGTCTAGGCCGGATGGTAACAGGAGGCAGGGGACACAATGTTTTACCCAGGTTCGGGCCCTCTTGATGGAGGTAAAACCCTACGTCCTGCTTGATTAATATTGATGATATGGGTAGTACAAGAGTAGATCTACCACGAGATCAAAGAGGCTAAACCCTAGAAGCTAGCTTATGGTATGATTGTATGTTGTCCTACGGACTAAAAGCCTCCGGTTTATATAGACACCGGAGAGGGTTAGGGTTACACAAGGTCGGTTACAAAGGAGGAGATATCCATATTTGTATTTCCTAGCTTTCCTTCCACGCCAAGTAGAGTCCTATCCGGACACGAGACGAAGTCTTCAATCTTGTACCTTCATAGTCCAACAGTCCGGCCAAAGGATATAGTCCGGCTGTCCGGAGACCCCCTAATCCAGGACTCCCTCATCGAGCGTGAATCATATAGTAGATATGATCAACATATTGATGTTCACCATTGATACTACTCCATCTCACGTGATGATCGGACATGGTTTAGTTGATTTGGATCACGTGATCACTTAGAGGATTAGAGGGATATCTTTCTAAGTGGGAGTTCTTAAGTAATATGATTAATTGAACTTAAATTTATCATGAACTTAGTACCTGATAGTATCTTGCTTGTCTATGTTTGATTGTAGATAGATGGCTCGTGTTGTTGTTCTGTTGAATTTTAATGCGTTCCTTGAGAAAGCAAAGTTGAAAGATGATGGTAGGAATTACATGGACTGGGTCTGTAACTTGAGGATTATCCTCATTGCTGCACAGAAGAATTACGTCCTGGAAGCACCGCTAAGTGCCAAGCCTGCTACAGGAGCAATACCAGATGTTATGAACGTCTGGTAGAGCAAAGTTGATGACTACTCGATAGTTCAGTGTGTCATGCTTTACGGCTTAGAACCGGGTCTTCAACGACGTTTTGAATGTCATGGAGCATACGAGATGTTCTAGGAGTTGAAGTTAATATTTCAAGCAAATGCCCGGATTGAGAGATATGAAGTCTCCAATAAATTCTATAGCTGCAAGATGGAGGAGAATAGTTCTGTCAGTGAACATATACTCAAAATGTCTGGGTATCATAATCACTTGACTCAACTGGGGGTTAATCTTCCTGTTGATAGTGTCATTGACAGAGTTCTTCAATCACTGCCACCAAGCTACAAAAGCTTTGTGATGAACTATAATATGCAAGGGATGAATAAGACTATTCTCGAGCTCTTTGCGATGCTAAAAGCCGCGGAGGTAGAAATCAAGAAGGAGCATCAAGTGTTGATGGTCAATAAGACCACCAGTTTCAAGAAAAATGGCAAAGGGAAGAAGAAAGGGAACTTCAAGAAGAACAACAAACAAGTTGCTGCTCAGGAGAAGAAACCCAAGTCTGGACCTAAGCCTGAGACTGAGTGCTTCTACTGCAAGCAGACTGGTCACTGGAAGCGGAACTGCCCCAAGTATTTGGCGGATAAGAAGGATGGCAAAGTGAACCAAGGTATATGTGATATACATGTTATTGATGTGTACCTTACTAATGCTCGCAGTAGCACCTGGGTATTTGATACTAGTTCTGTTGCTAACATTTGCAACTCGAAACAGGGGCTACGGATTAAGCAAAGATTGGCTAAGGACAAGGTGACGATGCGCGTGGGAAATGGTACCAAAGTCGATGTGATCGCGGTCGGCACGCTACCTCTACATCTACCTTCGGGATTAGTATTAGACCTAAATAATTGTTATTTGGTGCCAGCGTTGAGCATGAACATTATATCTGGATCTTGTTTGATGCGAGACAGTTATTCATTTAAATCAGAGAATAATGGTTGTTCTATTTATATGAGAAATATCTTTTATGGTCATGCACCCTTGAAGAGTGGTCTATTTTTGATGAATCTCGATAGTAGTGATACACATATTCATAATGTTGAAATCAAAAGATGCAGAGTTGATAATGATAGTGCAACTTATTTGTGGCACTGCCATTTAGGTCATATCGGTGTAAAGCGCATCAAGAAACTCCATACTGATGGACTTTTGGAACCACTTGATTATGAATCACTTGGTACTTGCGAACCGTGCCTCATGGGTAAGATGACTAAAACACCGTTCTCCGGTACTATGGAGAGAGCAACGGATTTGTTGGAAATCATACATACAGATGTATATGGTCCAATGAATGTTGAGGGTCGTGGCGGATATCGTTATTTTCTCACCTTCACAGATGATTTAAGCAGATATGGGTATATCTACTTAATGAAACATAAGTCTGAAACATTTGAAAAGTTCAAAGAATTTCAGAGTGAAGTTTAAAATCATCGTAACAAGAAAATAAAGTTTCTACGATCTGATCGTGGAGGAGAATATTTGAGTTACGAGTTTGGTCTACATTTGAAACAATGCGGAATAGTTTCGCAACTCACGCCACCCAGAACACCACATCGTAATGGTGTGTCCGAACGTCGTAATCGTACTTTATTAGATATGGTGCGATCTATGATGTCTCTTACTAATTTACCGCTATCGTTTTGGGGTTATGCTTTAGAGACGGCTGCATTCACGTTAAATAGGACACCATCGAAATCCGTTGAGATGACGCCTTATGAACTGTGGTTTGGCAAGAAACCAAAGTTGTCGTTTCTGAAAGTTTGGGGCTGCGATGCTTATGTGAAAAAGCTTCAACCTGATAAGCTCGAACCCAAATCAGAGAAATGTGTCTTCATAGGATACCCCAAGGAGACTGTTTGGTACACCTTCTATCATAGATCCGAAGGCAAGACTTTTGTTGCTAAATTCGGAGTTTTTCTAGAGAAGGAGTTTCTCTCGAAAGAAGTGAGTGGGAGAAAAGTAGAACTTGATGAGGTAACTATACCTACTCCCTTATTGGAAAGTAGTACATCACAGAAACTGGTTTCTGTGACACCTACACCAATTAGTGAGGAAGCTAATGATAATGATCATGAAACTTCAGATCAAGTTACTATCGAACCTCGTAGATCAACCAGAGTAAGTTCCGCACCAGAGTGGTACGGTAATCCTGTTCTGGAAGTCATGCTACTAGATCATGATGAACCTACGAACTATGAAGAAGCGATGGTGAGCCCAGATTCCGCAAAATGGCTAGAAGCCCTGAAATCTGAGATGGGATCCATGTATGAGAACAAAGTGTGGACTTTGGTTGACTTGCCCATTGATCGGCAAGCAATTGAGAATAAATGGATCTTCAAGAAGAAGACTGACTCTGACGGTAATGTTACTGTCTACAAAGCTCGTCTTGTTGCGAAAGGTTTTCGACAAGTTCAAGGGATTGACGACGATGAGACCTTCTCACCCGTAGCGATGCTTAAGTCTGTCTGAATCATGTTAGCAATTGCCGCATTTTATGATTATGAAATTTGGCAAATGGATGTCAAAATTGCGTTCCTGAATGGATTTCTGGAAGAAGAGTTGTATATGCAACGAGAAGGTTTTGTCGATCCAAAGGGAGCTAACAAAGTGCGCAAGCTCCAGTGATCCATTTATGGACTGGTGCAAGCCTCTTGGAGTTGGAATTAACGCTTTGATAGTGTGATCAAAGCATTTGGTTTTATACAGACTTTTGGAGAAGCCTGTATTTACAAGAAAGTGAGTGGGAGCTCTGTAACATTTCTGATATTATATGTGGATGACATATTATTGATTGGAAATAATATAGAATTTCTGGATAGCATAAAGGGATACTTGAATAAGAGTTTTTCAATGAAAGACCACGGTGAAGCTGCTTACATATTGGGCATTAAGATCTATAGAGATAGATCAAGACGCTTAATTGGACTTTCACAAAGCACATACCTTGACAAAGTTTTGAAGAAGTTCAAAATGGATCAAGCAAAGAAAGGGTTCTTGCCTGTGTTACAAGGTGTGAAGTTGAGTAAGACTCAATATCCGACCACTGCAGAAGATAGAGAGAAAATGAAAGATGTTCACTATGCTTCATCCATAGGCTCTATCATGTATGCAATGGTGTGTACCAGACCTGATGTGTGCCTTGCTATAAGTCTAGTAGGGAGGTACCAAAGTAATACAGGAGTGGATCACTGGACAACGATCAAGAACATCTTGAAGTACCTCAAAAGAACTAAGGATATGTTTCTCGTATATGGAGGTGACAAAGAGCTCATCGTAAATGGTTACGTTGATGCAAGCTTTGACACTGATCCGGACGATTCTAAATCGCAAACCGGATATGTGTTTACATTAAACGGTGGAGCTGTCAGTTGGTGTAGTTCTAAACAAAGCGTCGTGGCGGGATCTACATGTGAAGCGGAGTACATAGCTGCTTCAAAAGCAGCAAATGAAGGAGTCTGGATGAAGGAGTTCATATCCGATCTAGGTGTCATACCTAGTGCATCGGGTCCAATGAAAATCTTTTGTGACAATACTGGTGCAATTGCCTTGGCAAAGGAATCCAGATTTCACAAGAGAACCAAACACATCAAGAGATGCTTCCATTCGGGATTTAGTCCAAGTGGGAGACATAGAAATTTGTAAGATACATATGGATCTGAATGTTGCAGACCCGCTGACTAAGCCTCTTGCAAAACATGATCAGCACCAAGGCTCCATGGGTGTTAGAATCATTAATGTGTAATCTAGATTATTGACTCTAGTGCAAGTGGGAGACTGAAGGAAATATGCCCTGGAGGCAATAATAAAGTTATTATTTATTTCCTTGTATCACAATAAATGTTTATTATTCATGCTAGAATTGTATTAACCGGAAACATAATACATGTGTGAATACATAGACAAACAGAGTGTCACTAGTATGCCTCTACTTGACTAGCTCGTTGATCAAAGATGGTTATGTTTCCTAACCATAGACATGAGTTGTTATTTGGTTAACGGGATCACATCATTAGGAGAATGACGTGATTGACTGGACCCATTCCATTAGCTTAGCACTTGATCGTTTAGTTTGTTGCTATTGCTTTCTTCATAACTTATATATGTTCCTATGACTATGAGATTATGCAACTCCCGTTTACCGTAGGAACACTTTGTGTGCTACCAAACGTCACAATGTAACTGGGTGATTATAAAGGTGCTCTACAGGTGTCTCCGAAGGTATTTGTTGGGTTGGCATATTTCGAGATTAGGATTTGTCACTCCAATTGTCGGAGAGGTATCTCTGGGCCCTCTCGATAATGCACATCACTCAAGCCTTGCAAGCATTGCAACTAATAAGTTAGTTGCGGGATGATGTATTACGGAACGAGTAAAGAGACTTGCCGGTAACGAGATTGAACTAGGTATTGAGATACCGATGATCGAATCTCGGGCAAGTAACATACCGATGACAAAGGGAACAACGTATATTGTTATGCGGTCTGACCGATAAAGATCTTCGTAGAATATGTATGAGCCAATATGAGCATCCAGGTTCTGCTATTGGTTATTGACCGGAGACGTGTCTCGGTCATGTCTACATAGTTCTCGAACCCGTAGGGTCCGCACGCTTAAAGTTTGGTGACAATCGTAATTAGGGTTTTTGTGTTTTGATGTACCAAAGGTTGTTTGGTGTCCTGGATGTGATCACGGACATGACGAGGAGTCTCGAAATGGTCGAGACATAAAGATTGATATATTGGAAGCCTATATTTGGATATCGGAAACGTTCCGGGTGAAATCGGGATTTTACCAGAGTACCGGGGGGTTACCGGAACCCCCCCCCCCTGGGGGTTATTGGGCCTACATGGGCCCTAAGGGAGAAGAGGAGGGCCGGCCAGGGCAGGCCACGCGCCCCCTTCCCCTAGTCTGAATAGGACAAGGAAGGGGGGGCGGCGCCCCCTTTTCCTCTTTCTCCCTTCCCCCTTCCTTTTCCAACAAGGCAAGAGGGGGGAGTCCTACTCCCGGTGGGAGTAGGACTCCTCTAGGCGCACCCCTTGGGCCGGCTGCACCTCCCCCTCTCCCTCCTTTATATACAGGGGCAAGGGGCACCCCATGACACACAAGTTGATCTTCGTCATCGTTCCTTAGCCGTGTGCGGTGCCCCCTTCCACCATATTCCACCTCGGTCATATCGTAGCGGTGCTTAGGCGAAGCGCTGCGTCGGTAGAACATCATCACCGTCATCACGCCGTCGTGCTGACGAAACTCTCCCTCAACACTTTGCTGGATCGGAGCTCGAGGGACGTCACCGAGTTGAACGTGTGCAGAACTCGGAGGTGCCGTACGTTCGGTACTTCGATCGGTCAGATCAGGAAGACGTACGACTACTTCCTCTACGTTGTGTCAACGCTTCCGTTGCCGGTCTACGAGGGTACGTAGACAACAGTCTCCCCTCTCGTTGCTATGCATCACCATGATCTTGCGTGTGCATAGGAATTTTTTTGAAATTACTATGTTCCCCAACAGGTAATACACAGTATAAGCTTGCAAGCAAATGACTAAGGAGTTAGTCACAAGGTGATGTATTACGGAATGAGTAAAGATACTTCTCGGTAACGAGATTGAACTAGGTATGAAGATACCGACGATCGAATCTCGGGCAAGTAACATACCGATGGACAAAGGGAATTACATATGTTGTCATAATGGTTTGACCGATAAAGATCTTCGTAGAATATGTAGGAGCCAATATGCGCATCCAGGTCCCGCTATATTGACCGGAGAGGTGTCTCGGTCATGTCTACATAGTTGTCGAACCCGTAGGGTCCGCACGCTTAACGTTCATTGACGATGTAGTGTTATATGAGTTATATGTTTGGTTGACCGAATGTTGTTCGGAGTCCCGGATGAGATCACAGACATGACGAGGAGTCTTGAAATGGTCGAGAGGTAAAGATTGATATATAGGGCGATGGTATTTGGACACCAGAAGTGTTTCGGGACATACCAGGAAGGAATCGGGTCACAGGAAGGGGTCCCCCCCGGCAAGTTATGGGTCTTATAGGCCAAAGGAGAGGACAGACCAGCCCACAAGGGGGCTGGTGCGCCCCCTCCCTTGTTTGGCCAGTCCTAGGGAAGGATAGGGGGAGGGATAGCCCCTCCTGCCTTTCCCTCTCATGGGAGAAAGGAAAGGGGGGTGGCGTCACCCTCCCCTGCCTTTCCCCGCACTCCAAATAAGGAAAGGGGGCGAGGCTTGGGAGGGACCACAAGTAGGATTCCTCCTACTTGGGAGCCTCCTTTGGCTACTCCTCCCTCCTCCCACCTATATATATGTGGGAGGGGGACGCCTAGCAGACAATAGACAATTGCCTAGCTGTGTGTGGCGCCCCCCTCCACCGTTTACACCCTCGGTCATATTTTCATAATGCTTAGGCAAAGCCCAGCAGAGATCAATTCACCATCATCGTCACCATGCCGTCATGCTGCCAGAACTCATCTACTACCTTGCCGTCTTGCTGGATCAAGAAGGCGGAGGACGTCACCGAGCTAAACGTGTGCAGAACACGGAGGTGTCGTACGTCCGGTACTTGAACGATTGGAGCACGAAGAAGTTCAACTACAGCAACTGCGTTGTTAAACGCTTTTGCTTACGGTCTACAAGGGTACATAGACATACTCCCCCCCCCTCATTGCTATGCATCTCCATGGATAGATAATTGCGTGTGCATAGAAATTTTTGTTTTCCATGCAATGTTTCCCAACACCTCTTTCTTGTACTCCCTTGTGGAATAAATGCATGTCCATGTGGTGGACATTTTTGTTGCGGCGGCGTCACATGAGGCCCTCCCCTTGTCCCACTTATTTCCATCACTTGCCGGTTATTCATTGGCATAGTGGCTTTTTGATTCCCCCCTAAAACTTCTCCCTTGTCTTCATCCAATCCAATTGATTGGTGGGAGCTTGAGCCATCATACTTGCTCTTGCCGGCCTTGAGATCGTCGACAAGTTGTGTCCACTTTGATTTGCCATCCCCCAACAATGGCCAAAACCGAATGGTTTCTTCTCCATTTGTTGGTACATAGTGGTCACCACCACCGTCTAGCAAAAAATAAGTATAATGATAGGAATGCAACAAAAAAAAGAAGCAACTCAAATGATGACAAAATGAAGCAATTCAACTTACGTGAGTTGACACACCCATCCCACTTTGAGGGCGGCCAATCACTTGTGCATAGTAGTCGACATACTTGTTAATCTCCCCTTGAATGATGGGCCATCAATGTTGGAGAGCGGCCATACTGCGGGTGGTAATGATAACATGCAGCTCTACATATTCCTTATGTTCATGATAATTTTTTCATATCTTCTTCCAATACTTGTTTCTGTTTTGCCTTGTGCGACATATAGGGTCCATGTTGTGGGAAAACGAGGTTTAACCAAAAACACACCCTCAAATGTTGTGAACGCCGGACCACTTGCCTTGGGTTTATTTTCCTTTCTTTTCTTGTTGGGGTTTGATATTCCACCAACTTCAAACATAGGATAATTTGGATCCCTCAACTTATAGTCCATTTAGGTAAGTTTTTGATTCTCATTGATCATGTACGGCATGATATTGTCCTAACATTTTCATGATTGCAAATAAACTAACGGTATATGCAACTAATTGCTAATTGATTCAATGACATATGCAAGGTATGATCGGAAAGCAGCAAAAATTGTACCGTGTCCTACTGCATCATTCCATTGAATAGGACGTGGGAAAATTGGGCGCCACTGCTGCACGCGCTTGTCCGTGCCCGTTGGAGCTATGGCGAGTCACACGCTTTGTCCTTTGCCGCCTACATTGGATGAAAATAGTCTGGAATGGCCCATCCGGCCGTCAGATCATCGTTGGTGGTGGACTGGGCACACAACACCTTCCTTGTCGGCAGAAGAATGGACGAGGTTGGGGGAGTCGGGCACAACAGAGGGGACACAATCCTCCTCGAGGTCCACAACATCCTTTGTCAGAACTCCCTGCGATGCCGCTTCTCTCATGTGTTGCCTCCTCCATGGGTCCCTCCAGACCACATTCTCTGGCTTGCAGCTCGGCTCCACGGATGGGAGCCCCACTAACGACGCCGACGCAACATCCATGGCGGCGGTGGGGGACGGGGTACCAGGCGATGGCATCTAGGGTGGCGGATGGGACCCGACGACACAAATAGGGGAGGAGGGTGGATGACGGCAACAACACATATGCGGGAAATGATGGACGGACGTGGGAGGGGTGGTGGATTTGGTGACTTGGTTAATTTGGTGCAATTTGTGGTGGGTCCGGCCTGTCTGGCCCAACATGATGGACACATCGGACCTCCCAATATCCACCCAACATTGAGACTAAATATGAGGGGTGCCGGTCAGCTCGGGCATATAGGGACGGTATGAGGAGCCCGACTAGGTCATTTTTTTGATTGGTTAGTGACCGGGCTGTTCATCCGGCCGTATAGGGGGGGGGGGGTCGGGGAGCCCAACTATAGATACTTTTAGGGCGCTTTGTTAGAACCACGATAGTTTCATGGTAAACAGTTTGGAACGCAGCATTTTGATAGCACATGAATGGAATATTTCCTCCACTTCTTTCCGTGTATTAGGATTTGTCTGAGTCAAACTCTTCAAAGTTTGACCGAGTTTACACAAAAAATTATGAACATTCACAATTCAAAATCTATATCATGATCCATCATGAATTACATTTTCATACTATATTTATTTGATACCGTAGATATTGATATTTTTTAATATAAATTTGGTCAAACTTTACAAAGTTTGACTTTTGAAAAATATAATATGTAGAGTAAAAAGAAACGGCGAGAGTACTATAGGATATGTTTCTAGGATTTTTTTTAGGTAAATGATTTGCAACGACCGACCGACCACCGATCGTGTGCGAGTTGTTAGATCGAACGAAATCATGCCACCAGCAAGGCGCACAACCCTAACTTCTCCCACATCGCGTTCCTCCATTCTCTATATCTTTCTTCTTCCTCTTGAGATCAAGCACAACCCCGAACCCCCGTCCTCGCACCATCGGCGGCGCCGCCACGAGCCACCCCCACAAATCTTCATATCCCCTTCTGTTTTCCTATATGATGGCGCACGCTTCGTCCCTCCACCATTGCCCTCGTCTCCACAACCCTTGTGCTTCCCAATCCCACATCCGCCTTGGTTCTCCCTCAAGTTGTCTTAAGGCTGGCTGACCACACACGATGCGGAAGGGGCATGGTGTTGCAAGGGCCGCACAGCTTGAAGTCAAGCTGCATTCGATACGACTACAAGCTACAACCGGCGCCCAACGCAGCTACATGTCGCACGAAGGCGAGCTACGATGGTCACCGCGACGAGCTGGGAACCGCGCTCGTGGATTGTGATGACCCATAAGTATAGGGGATCAACTATAGTCCTTTCGATAACACAGAGTGTCGAAATCAACAAGAAGGAGAAGGAATCGATAAGCGATTTTTAGCAAGGTATTTCCTGCAAGTGTTGTAAGATAGTTTTGATAGCAAGTGTGATAGTAAATAATAAATAATCAAAGTAACAAGGTGCAACAAGGTGACCCAATCCTTGTTGTTGCTAAGAGCAAGGGGGAGGAAGGAGACACAAGAGCCATCGGATTATAATGGATGGTCAATTTGGACAGCTATAGCACCGTACAGTTTTTACTCAACTGCACAGGAGCCGAACCGGTAGTAGATTACATGTAGTTAATTGGGTGCATGATCAGTAGATTGGGCTAATACTTTGTCGCGCCATGGTTCATGGCCATCTTGGCATCTGCCTTGGAGGGGTGTGTGGTCTTATCCCCTTTTTAATATATTGAACTTGTGTACAATTGTGTGTTTTGTTTTTACCGTTATCAGCTTGTGGCCCTCTTGTCATATAGTTTACTCTTGATTTCTTGTACTAGGATATCCTTTTACCATTTTGTTCTGTGATCTTTGATTGTGAAACTTGATCTTTTTTAAGATCACTAGTAAACGTGCATGTGTAACACATGTATCCTAATCTATACTACAATAAAAACATGAACTTTGTCTTGTGTTTTTACCAGAACATTAAAATGTGTGTCGCTCACAATGATTTCAATGTAATAATTTATTTTAGATTAAGTCATAGGTCTTGTTTGACAGGTGAAAGACTTTCATTGTTGAAATGTTGTGATCCCAAAATTCCAAAACCAAATGAAAAAAACCCGCGCATGTAACACATGACCAATTGACATGTCTTCGCATAAAATTAATGATCACATAAATGTATTGTAATTGTTACTTATTACAAAAATACTTAAAAATAATAACTAAGGAACATTATCTAGTAATCATTATTTGATGATGATCCTCTCTGGAAGATCCATCTTTTGATGTGATCTATGATGCTTCGTTCTAAGACCGGGATGTTGTTTAGAACTTCATTCTCTTCACACTTCAAAATATGAACCAAAACTCGCTTCCTCGGTTCAAAATCATCCTACATATGCATTGTATAACATTGTCATTAAAAAAGCATGTGTAACGTGTGTAGAAATGAGAATAGTGTCAATACTTACCTTGGGTACTGGAAAATGTAGCATCCCATCGTGCCATGAGTGCATTAAATTCAAAACCAAATAACCAAACAGGGGACTGCATGTATGGAATGTTACATGCTAGTTGAATGAATCAATTAAGATTGTGATGTATTGACAAGATTCGTACCCGTATGAGTTTGTGGGAACAACATGAACTTTGCATCCCCATATCAAAATGCCGTCCTTGAAGGCAGGGTTTGCAAGTTGGAGTGTAAGGTTTAGATCATTGACCATAGTTTCAAGTATATGCTTTCTGAAAGTTGGTATTGAAAGCGGGTCCAAAATAGAAACAACTTTTTTATATTGGTCCAAGACAAACAATAAAAATAACCCAAAAATATCACAAGGCAATAAAATCTACAACAACACATGCATTTAGAAATACATTAATTATTATCATTCATTAAGACCAAATAAACAATGAATTTGAATTCAAATCTTATTGTATCACATTCTGAGATATGATACTCGTTGTTGTCAGGCCAACTATCAAACAGTTGTGCCAACATAGCAAGGTCCATACCGTCACGATGACTTGGGACTCGTGCATAGTGGGACATGGATTACAATAATGTAAGAAAACATTAGTAGATTGAAGCAAAATGTAAAATGTGATTAAAATAACTTACACATAATCGTAGATCCATATAGTGTACTAGGACATCTCTAGCAAGCCAGACGTCGTCGCATGATAGTATCCTCACAGCCATGTTAAAACAATCAGCATCCATGTACATATCGTTTTTTAATATGTTCTTTAATTGTCTCAAGTTTAAACTAATAGGGTAAGGTTGAGAGTTTTTCACCCATTCGCTCCTGTAAAATGGGAGTTTTGTCATTATACAAGAGTAATAGTTTATTAGAAACAAAAATGAACTGCAAAAATGCGTCTTACTCTAGCATCGGGACATCATCAACCATGCCGATGAACAAGCAAAGTTCATCTATTAAGTCGTCGTTTGTTGGAGTGACAAACGGCGAAAGGATAAATGGTTGCGAGATGATCTCAACTTATGACGATGAGTTCGATGCTTTGGGTTCGTTAGGAGGTCTTTCGACAATGATACAATCGGCGGGATCCGTGTTGGTGTCATCATCATCCAAGTCTCAGTTTCTTATATCGTCATCATTGAATTCCGAGTCGACTAAAATAACAGTTAATTTTGTTCTAAAATGTCGGGTTTCGGGTTCCGGCAGACCCTTGAGGTTCGAACACTGGGGTGCGCGCAGAGATCTCTCCCCTACCGATCTACGTTCGATCCTCTCGTGCGAACTAAGATGAAAATGATGAACAACACAAGAGACACGATGTTTATACTGGTTCGGGCCACCGTTGTGGTCTAATACCCTACTCCAGTGTGTGGTGTGGTGGATTGCCTCTGGGGCTGATGATGGACAGTACAAGGGAAGAACAGCCTCGCGAGAGGTGTTCTTGAGCTGGTGCGATGAACTGCTAGGGTGAGTTCAGTCACCTCTCTCTCTCTCTCCGCTGGGGTTCTACCAGATCTCTCCGGGGGTCTCCCTCTACTCTATGGTGGCTAGCTCTATTTATAGAGGCCCTGGGCCTCTCCCCAAATAGTGAGCGGGTAGGGCGCCAACAATTGGCCATTTCAAAGGGGAACATGTAGTACAAGTTATCCTGACCAAAGGTGGTCTTCGGCTGCCAAAAGCACTGGCGATGACGCCGTCTTGGGCTCCACGGTGACCTCCGTCCTGCCGTCTGGCTGGTCTTGGTCTCGTTGCACCGGAATGGTAACCTTTGCCTGATGCCTTGGCATGTGCTTGCCCTCTTTGCACCAAAGGGGAAACAAGGACACTGCGCAGGCCGGCGCCCGCCTGGCGCCCGCCTGGTATCGATCGTCATGGCTTGCGTCATGGGTTCCTCGCGAGGTACCCCTGCCTTGATCTCTCAGCCTCCTCGCGAGCCTGCCTGATGAGGCTGCCTCTAAGGAAGCTTCCTGTCGTCTGCCCCGCGAGGCTTGGCCCCTCGCAAGGGTATTTGAGCTTGAGCTGATGAAGATGGGTAGCGCTGGGCCCTGCTTGAGCCACGCCGTAGGCCGCAGGCAGGCAAGTCTGGGGACCCCCGTTCCCAGAACACCGACAGTAGCCCCTGGGTCCAAGGCGCGCCCGGGCTGGGCCTAGTAGGAAAACGAAAGGGCAAGCACGAAGCGCCGCAGGCCCTATTAGCCTACGGCCTTGGGCGCTGCATGGCGATTGATTGGACGTGGGCGACTGCGCTTCCCCACGACGCCTCGGCGACCGCATGACTTGATAAGTCCCTGCATGCGGAGAAACCGGTCATGATTACCTGCGATCGTGGTGCATGGCGGTTGGCCTCCTCCGGCTATAAGTACGGGGCTGGGCGACCCCCTTCGGCCCGTCCCTCCTTGCTGCTCCTTTCTTTCTTCTTGATTACTCGTCGCTCCCATGGCTCCAAAGAGATTCTCGGCCGCGGAGAAAGGAAAGGCCCCCCAGGCTGGGCCTGACTCCCCTCCGGCCAAGCGCGGCCGAGGCCGCCCTCGCAAGTATACCACGGTCCCCGTGGTGGCCTCCCACGGTTATGGAGGCGGTTCTCGGCGCGGTGGTGAGTGCCCGGTTGCCGATGGGGGGCACGCCGTGGGTGTGCGCCCCCTAGGCCACGCTTCCGCTCTGCGGAGATGCTGCCGGAGTTCGTCGTGTGGTCGGCAGACCCATCCAGCACCAGGCCCCAGCTCCCCCGTTTCTTCATAGATGAACTGTCGGCCAGCGTCCGGTGCGGCTTCTGGCTCCAGGCAGACAGATGCTGCAAGCAGGGCCTCCTGGGCGTCGCTGGAGGTTTCCGTTTCTAGGAACGGCGCTCTGACACGCAGCTGGCAGACGTTTGCCCGTGCGCGTGGCCTGAGCCGGTGGTGCACCTTGTACTTCAAGTTTCATGGCGACACCACCCTCTACGTGAGGGTGTTCGGGGAAGACGGTCGCCGTGCCGGGTGTTGCCCTGAAGACGACGACCGCGGTCGCCTGCCCAGCCTTGGCTCTGACCAGGATGAAGATGGCGACTGGCGTACAGGCAGCGGTGCTCAGGGTTCGCCGAGCTTCGGCGACCCCCTCTCAGGCAGCAGCTCCTCCAGCGGTGGCCGCGACCAGCCTCCTTGCCGTCGCGCCTGCTTGGGCGAAGGTAGCGGGTCAGCCCACCGTCGTGCCTCGATGAAGCGAGAGGAGGGATCCGCATGAGCCCCAGGAGCAGCTCGAGCCTTCGCTGTGGGTTGGCGCAGGACGAATCGCGCCCGTTTTGTTTTCTTTCTTATCCTGCACAAAAATAGTAAGTAATGTAGGGCCCTGCAGGAGCGTATTAGAACTGTTGCTGTTTAACCATCGTGCTGTTTCCGCTATTTCCACGCCGTGTTTTCGCGCCGCGCTCCCATGTGCGGGAACTATTTTAGCTCGGTGGGGCTTGGCGCGGTCCTCGCCTCCCGAGGCCATGGCCTCCTCGTGCGCTTCATGCCCTGCAAGGATCAGTAGGAGGGGTAACTTGTGGTCTTAGCTGTGGGGGCGATCGGCCCAGGTCCTGCGCTCGTGTCGCGATGCCCGTGGGGCACGGGCTGGGAGGGGTGCTCCTGCAGAGGACTCGGATAGGAAATCTCCAAACGAACGGGGCAGAAAACACTCGTGAGGGCACCCGCGATCCTCCCTCGCAAGACTTCGCGAGAGAAAACGAGTTGAGCGAGCGAGAAAGACAAAGAGCCACAAGCCAGGAACGTCAGCAACTCCAATAAAAACTTCAAACGGGAATAAACAAGCCAACTGCGGAAAGCAAATGGGAAATCCGCGTCCGGCACCTATTCTAGTCTTCGACGTCTTCTCACCAGCGCGGAGCTAAGTGCTGCCACTGGGTGTGGGCGGGAGCCCCCGAGGCCCGAGGGCGGCACTCAGGAGACTCCGGGGTGTGTACAGCCCCACTCATTATTAAATGAGAGTGTCACGGGCGGCGAGCTTCACAGGCATTGGCCTTCTTCACAGGCACCGGGCCTTTCTTGAAATGCGGCAGCTTCATAGGCGTTCACCTTCTTCACAGGCTCCGGGCCTTTTCCAAAACGCAGCGGCTTCACGGGCATTCGCCTTCTTCACAGGCACCAGGCCTTTTCCAAAACGCAGCGGCTTCATAGGCATTCGCCTTCTTCACAGGCACCGGGCCTTTTCCAAAACGCAGCAGCTTCACAGGCATTCGCCTTCTTCACAGGCACCGGGCCTTTTCCAAAATGCAGCGGCTTCACTCAGGGGGAGAACCTCCGGAGATGCTGAATGTTCCATGGGTTCTGGATGGGTACTCCCTCCGGAGTCTCCAAGCGCGCGGAGCCAGGCCTGGAAACATGAACAACCTTGAATGGGCCCTCCCACATGGGAGAGAGCTTGTGCAGCCCCTCCCTGGAGAGAACCCTTCTAAGCACGAGATCCCCTACCTCAAGGGTCCTGGGGCGGATGTTGCGGCTGTGGTATCGTCGCAGCACCTGTTGATACCTTGCCGCTCGTAGTGCGGCTTCCCGACGGCGTTCCTCCCCCAGCACGAGATCCATCCCCCGCATGGCGTCCTGCTGAGCCTCGTCGAATGCCAGGACCCGTGCGGAGCGATGTCTGACCTCGTGAGGGAGAACAGCCTCCGCTCCGTAGATGAGGAAGAACGGGGTCTTGCCAGTCAGCTTGGTCGTTGTCGTGCGGATTGACCATAGCACGGACTGGAGCTCGTTGTGCCAGCCCCTGCCACAGGCCTCCAGCTTCTTCTTGAAGGTCCTAGCCTTGAGGCCCCTCAGGACATCCGCGTTGGCTCATTCAGCCTGGCCATTGCTCCGGGGGTGTGCTACCGAAGCGTAGCATATCTGCGTTCCAAGGTTAGCACAGTACGTTTTGAAGAGATTAGTGGTGAATTGCGAACCGTTTTCAGTGATGATGCGGTTAGGCACCCCAAACCGGCTCACGAGGCCCTTGATGAACTTGACTGCCGAGCCTGCCGGGATTGTGCGGACAGCTTCCACCTCGGCCCACTTGGTGAACTTGTCCACGGCGACGTAGAGGTAGCGATAGCCCCCTGGCGCCCGAGGGAACGGGCCCAGAATGTCCAACCCCCAAACTGCGAACGGCCAGGAGAGGGGTATGGTCTGCAGACCCCCCGCAGGCTGATGGATCTGTTTAGCGTGAAACTGGCAGGCCTCGCAAGCCTTCACCGGCTCAACGGCGTCGCTAAGTGCTGTGAGCCAGTAGAACCCGCTGCAGAACGCCTTGCCGACGAGGGTTCGTGATGACGAGTGGTGCCCGCAGTCTCCGTTGTGTATGTCCGCCAGCAGTTCCTTTCCTTGCTCCCTGGAAATGCAATGTAGGGACACGTCATTTGGCCGCTTCCTGTAGAGCTCGCCATCCTGGATGCAATAAGCCGTGGCCTGCCGTGCCACATGCTCCGCCTCCTCCTCGTTCTCCGGCAGAATCCCTTGCATCAGGTAGTCCTTGAGCTCTGGGATCCAACATCCCTCCTGAGGCTCCAACGCCAGGAGCAGGCGTGCCCCTGATGCCAGGCCGCGGACCGGAGCTCCCGAGGCAGGCGGCTGAGGAGGCTCCTCCCTTGGTTGCGCTGTGCCTGATAGCGATGGCGCTGCCGAGGGCTTGAAGAGCCGCTCCTCAAAGACGCCAGGTTCCCGCGGCAGCCGCCTAGACGCCCTCTTGGCAATGTCGTCAGCCTCCTGATTGGTGCTGCGAGGCACATGCTGCAGCTCCAGCCCCCAGAACTGTTTCTCCATCCTGCGGACTTCAGCGAGGTAAGCTTCCATGTGCTCATCCTTCGGCTCGTATATCTTGTTGGAGAAGTTGACGAGGAGCTGTGAATCGCCCTTGATGGTGAGGCGCTTTACCCCTAAGGCGATTGCGGCTTTCAAGCCTGCTATCAGATCTTCGTATTCTGCTATGTTGTTGGAGACCTTCTCTCCGTGCTGGAAGCAGAGTTGCATGGTGTAATAGAGTTTGTCCTGGGTAGGGGACACAAGCACTGCGCCAGCTCCTGCACCGTGTCGGGAGAATGCTCCATCGAAGTACACGACCCAACCGTCCGGTGCTTCACTTCCCAGGGAAAGTGATCGGTCTTCACCTGCCTCGAGACCCGGCGCTTCTGCCCATTCTGCCACGAAATCTGCAAGTGCGGCTCCCTTGATAACTCTGGTCGTGCTGAATTCTAGCTGAAATGCCTGTAGCTCAATGTTTCATTTGGCGACCCTTCCAGCTGAGTTGGGGCTCCTGAGCACTCTTTCCAAGGGGTATGCTGAGACGACCTTGATGGGATGTCCTTGGAAGTAGTGGCGCAGCTTGCGCGAGGCCACTAGTAGCGCGAGGAGGAGTTTTTGAGGCATGGGATATCGTGCCCTTACGTCCCATAGCACCATGCTGACGAAGTACACGGGATGTTTGACGAGGTTGAGGGTGTCGGCATTGCTTGCGTCCTCTAGAGGTCGAGGCGTCTCTGGAGACAATGGAGCCCCCGGGGCTTGGTCACCAGAAGAGGCCTCTCCTGCTCCGGGTGCGTTCTCCTGCTGCGGCTGTTCCTTTCCGGCTGTGGTTGCGGCCTTCGAGAGGCCCTCTGGCTCTGCTTTGCTTCAGTTCGGACGGTCGATGTGGCCTTGGCACAGCGCTCCCCCTGACTGCCACCAGGGTTGCGCTGGCGGAGTAGGGGGTAGTTGCAAGGTAGAGCACCAGGGGCTCCCGAGGACGCGGAGCTACCATCACTAGCGGACTGGTAAGGTACCTCTTGAGGTCTTGGAATGCCTTGTCGGCCTCTTCAGTCCATTCGAAGGGGCCCTTTTTCTTCATCAGCTTGAAGAAGGGCAGGGCTCGTTCCCCCAGCTTGGAGATGAAGTGCCCCAACGCAGTCACACGCCCGGTGAGCTTCTGCATTTCTCTGAGGGTCTTCGGCGGGCTCATATCTTGGACTACCTTGACCTTCTCCATGTTGGCCTCGATGCCCCTGTGGGATACGAGGAAACCCAGGAGCTTGCCCAAGGGGACCCCAAATACGCACTTCTCCGGGTTGAGCCATAGGTCCACTTCGTTGAGGCTAGCAAAGGTTTCTTCCAGGTCCTGTATCAGGGTTCTTGCCTCACGAGACTTCACCACAATGTCATCGACGTAAGCTTCAGCGTTCCTCCCGAGCTGCCGGCCTAAGGCGATGTGCATCAGCCGCTGAAAGGCCGCGCCTGCGTTGTGCAGCCCAAATGGCAAGCACATATAGCAGTACACTCCACACTGGGTCAGGAAAGCCGTCTTCTCCACGTCTTCTACCGCCATCTTGATCTGGTGATAGCCCGAGAAGGCATCCAGGAAGTACAATAGGTCACGCTCTGCGGTGGAGTCGACTATCTGGTCGATGCGAGGGAGCGGAAATGGATCCTGTGGGCAGGCCTTGTTGAGGTTGGTGAAGTCGATGCACATGCACTCTTTCCCCCCTTCTTTGGTACGATAACAGGATTAGCCAGCCAATCGGGGTAGCGGACCTCGCGGATAATGTTGGGGAACGTAGCAGAATTTTAAAATTTTCTACGCATCACCAAGATCAATCTATGGAGTCATCTAGAAACGAGGGAGAGGGGAGTGCATCTACATACCCTTGTAGATCGTGCGCGGAAGCGTTCAAGAGAACGGGGTTGATGGAGTCGTACTCGTCGTGATCCAAATCACCGATGACCTAGCGCCGAAGGGACGGCACCTCCGCGTTCAACACACGTACGGTTGGGAAGACGTCTCCTCCAACTTGATCCAGCAAGGGGGAAGGAGAGGTTGATGAACATCCAGCAGCACGATGGCGTGGTGGTGGAAGCAACAATGATCTCGGCAGGGCTTCGCCAAGCTCAGGGAGAGGGAGGAGTGTCACGGGAGGGAGAGGGAGACGCCAGGGGCTAGGGTGCAGCTTCCCTCCCCCCCCACTATTTATAGGACCCCTAGGGGGCGCCGGCCATAGGAGATTGAATCTCCAAGGGGGGCGGCGGCCAAGGGGGTGGAGTGCCCCCCAAGTCAAGTGGGGCGCCCCCACCCCTAGGGTTTCCAACCCTAGGCGTAGGGGAGGCCCATGGGGGGCGCACCAGCCCATGTGGGGCTGGTTCCCCTCCCACTTCAGCCCATGGGGCCCTCCGGGATAGGTGGCCCCACCCGGTGGACCCCCGGGACCCTTCCGGTGGTCCCGGTACAATACTGATTACCCCGAAAACCTTCTCGGTGGCTGAAACTAGACTTCCTATATATAAATCTTCACCTCCGGACCAATCCGGAGCTCCTCGTGACGTCCGAGATCTCATCCGGGACTCCGAACAACTTTCGGGTTACCGTATACTAATATCTCAACAACCCTAGCGTCACTGAACCTTAAGTGTGTAGACCCTACAGGTTCGGGAGACACGCAGACATGACCGAGACGACTCTCCGGTCAATAACCGACAGCGGGGTCTGGATACCCATGTTGGCTCCCACATGCTCCTCGATGATCTCATCGTATGAACCACGATGTCGAGGATTCGATCAATCCCGTATACAATTCCTTTTGTCAATCGGTACGTTACTTGCCCGAGACTCGATCGTCGATATCCCAATACCTCGTTCAATCTCGTTACTGGCAAGTCACTTTACTCGTACCGTAATGCATGATCCCGTGATCAACCACTTGGTCACATTGAGCTCATTATGATGATGCATTACCGAGTGGGCCCAGAGATACCTCTCTGTCATACGGAGTGACAAATCCCAGTCTCGATTTGTGCCAACCCAACAGACACTTTCGGAGATACCTATAGTGTACCTTTATAGTCACCCAGTTACGTTGTGACGTTTGGCACACCCAAAGCACTCCTACGGTATCCGGGAGTTGCACAATCTCATGGTCTAAGGAAATGATACTTGACATTCGGAAAAGCTATAGCAAACGAACTACACGATCTTTGAGCTATGCTTAGGATTGGGTCTTGTCCATCACATCATTCTCCTAATGATGTGATCCCGTTATCAATGACATCCAATGTCCATAGTCAGGAAACCATGACTATCTTTGATCAACGAGCTAGTCAACTAGAGGCTCACTAGGGACGTGTTGTGGTCTATGTATTCACACATGTATTACGATTTCCGGATAACACAATTATAGCATGAACAATAGACAATTATCATGAACAAAGAAATATAATAATAACCATTTTATTATTGCCTCTAGGGCATATTTCCAACAGTCTCCCACTTGCACTAGAGTCAATAGTCTAGTTACATTGTGATGAATCGAACACCCATGCAGTTCTGGTGTTGATCATGTTTTGCTCTAGGGAGAGGTTTAGTCAACGGATCTGCCACATTCAGGTCCGTATGTACTTTACAAATATCTATGTCTCCATTTTGAACACTTTCACGAATGGAGTTGAAGCGACGCTTGATATGCCTGGTCTTCCTGTGAAACCTGGGCTCCTTGGCAAGGGCAATAGCTCCAGTGTTGTCACAGAAGAGAGTCATCGGGCCCGACGCATTGGGTATGACTCCTAGGTCGGTAATGAACTCCTTCACCCAGATTGCCTCTTGTGCTGCCTCCGAGGCTGCCATGTACTCCGCTTCACATGTAGATCCCGCCACAACGCTTTGCTTGCAACTGCACCAGCTTACTGCCCCACCATTCAAAATATACACGTATCCGGTTTGTGACTTAGAGTCATCCAGATCTGTGTCGAAGCTAGCATCGACGTAACCCTTTACGACGAGCTCTTCGTCACCTCCATAAACGAGAAACATATCCTTAGTCCTCTTCAGGTACTTCAGGATATTCTTGACCGCTGTCCAGTGTTCCATGCCGGGATTACTTTGGTACCTTCCTACCAAACTTACGGCAAGGTTTACATCAGGTCTGGTACACAGCATAGCATACATGATAGACCCTATGGCCGAGGCATAGGGGACGACACTCATCTTTTCTCTATCTTCTGCCGTGGTCGGGCATTGAGCCGTGCTCAATCTCGTACCTTGCAATACAGGCAAGAACCCCTTCTTTGACTGATCCATTTTGAACTTCTTCAATATCTTGTCAAGGTACGTACTCTGTGAAAGACCAATGAGGCGTCTCGATCTATCTCTATAGATCTTGATGCCTAATATGTAAGCAGCTTCTCCAAGATCCTTCATTGAAAAACACTTGTTCAAGTAGGCCTTTATGCTTTCCAAGAATTCTATATCATTTCCCATCAATAGTATGTCATCCACATACAATATGAGAAATGCTACAGAGCTCCCACTCACTTTCTTGTAAATGCAGGCTTCTCCATAAGTCTGCGTAAACCCAAACGCTTTGATCATCTCATCAAAACGAATGTTCCAACTCCGAGATGCTTGCACCAGCCCATAAATCGAGCGTTGGAGCTTGCACACCTTGTCAGCATTCTTAGGATCGACAAAACCTTCCGGCTGCATCATATACAATTCTTCCTTAAGGAAACCATTAAGGAATGCCGTTTTGACGTCCATTTGCCATATCTCATAATCATAGAATGCGGCAATTGCTAACATGATTCGGACGGACTTCAGCTTCGCTACGGGTGAGAAAGTCTCATCGTAGTCAACCCCTTGAACTTGTCGATAACCCTTAGCGACAAGCCGAGCTTTATAGATGGTCACATTACCATCCGCGTCTGTCTTCTTCTTAAAGATCCATTTATTTTCTATGGCTCGCCGATCATCGGGCAAGTCAGTCAAAGTCCATACTTCGTTTTCATACATGGATCCTATCTCGGATTTCATGGCTTCCAGCCATTTGTCGGAATCCGGGCCCGCCATCGCTTCTTCATAGTTCGAAGGTTCACCGTTGTCTAACAACATGATTTCCAAGACAGGGTTGCCGTACCACTCTGGTGCGGAACGTGTCCTTGTGGACCTACGAAGTTCAGTAGTAACTTGATCTGAAGTTTCATGATCATCATCATTAACTTCCTCTCTAGTCAGTGCAAGCACCTCAGGAACATTTTCTTGAGCTGCGCCACTTACCGGTTCAAGAGGTAATACTTCATCAAGTTCTACTTTCCTCCCACTTATTTCTTTCGAGAGAAACTCTTTCTCTAGAAAGGATCCATTCTTGGCAACAAAGATCTGAGGTAGAAGGTATACCCAATAGTTTCTTTAGGGTATCCTATGAAGACGCATTTTTCCGACTTGGGTTCGAGCTTTTCAGGTTGAAGTTTCTTGACATAAGCATCGCATCCCCAAACTTTTAGAAATGACAGCTTAGGTTTCTTCCCAAACCATAATTCATACGGTGTCGTCTCAACGGATTTCGACGGAGCCCTATTTAAAGTGAATGCGGCAGTCTCTAAAGCATAGCCCCAAAATGACAGCGGTAGATCGGTAAGAGACATCATAGATCGCACCATATCCAATAGAGTGCGATTACGATGTTCGGACACACCATTACGCTGAGGTGTTCCAGGCGGCGTGAGTTGTGAAACTATTCCACATTTCCTTAAGTGTGTGCCAAATTCGTGACTCAAGTATTCTCCCCCACGATCTGATCGCAAGAACTTGATTTTCCTGTCACGTTGATTCTCAACCTCACTCTGAAATTCCTTGAACTTTTCAAAGGTCTCAGACTTGTGTTTCATTAAGTAGACATACCCATATCTACTCAAGTCATCAGTGAGGGTGAGAACATAACGATAGCCACCGCGAGCCTCAACACTCATTGGACCGCACACATCAGTATGTATGATTTCCAATAAGTTGGTTGCTCGCTCCATTGTTCCTGAGAACGGAGTCTTGGTCATTTTACCCATGAGGCATGGTTCGCACGTGTCAAATGATTCGTAATCAAGAGACTCCAAAAGTCCATCTGCATGGAGCTTCTTCATGCGTTTGACACCTATGTGACCAAGGCGGCAGTGCCACAAGTATGTGGGACTATCATTATCAACCTTACATCTTTTGGTATTCACACTATGAATATGTGTAACATTACGCTCGAGATTCATTAAGAATAAACCATTCACCAGCGGAGCATGACCATAAAACATATCTCTCATATAAATAGAACAACCATTATTCTCGGATTTAAATGAGTAGCCATCTCGAATTAAACGAGATCCTGATACAATGTTCATGCTCAAAGCTGGCACTAAATAACAATTATTGAGGTTTAAAACTAATCCCGTAGGTAAATGTAGAGGTAGCGTGCCGACGGCGATCACATCGACCTTGGAACCATTCCCGACGCGCATCGTCACCTCGTCCTTCGCCAGTCTCCGCTTATTCCGCAGCTCCTGCTTTGAGTTACAAATGTGAGCAACCGCACCGGTATCAAATACCCAGGAGCTACTACGAGTACTGGTAAGGTACACATCAATTACATGTATATCACATATACCTTTAGTGTTGCCGGCCTTCTTGTCCGCTAAGTATTTGGGGCAGTTCCGCTTCCAGTGACCACTTCCCTTGCAATAAAAACACTCAGTCTCAGGCTTGGGTCCATTCTTTGGCTTCTTCCCGGCAGCTTGCTTACCGGGCGCGGCAACTCCCTTGCCGTCCTTCTTGAAGTTCTTTTTACCCTTGCCTTTCTTGAACTTAGTGGTTTTATTCACCATCAACACTTGATGTTCCTTTTTGATTTCCACCTCCGCTGATTTCAGCATTGAATATACCTCAGGAATGGTCTTTTCCATCCCCTGCATATTGAAGTTCATCACAAAGCTCTTGTAGCTCGGTGGAAGCGACTGAAGGATTCTGTCAATGACCGCGTCATCCGGGAGATTAACTCCCAGCTGAGTCAAGCGGTTATGCAACCCAGACATTTTGAGTATGTGCTCACTGACAGAACTATTTTCCTCCATCTTACAACTGAAGAACTTGTCGGAGACTTCATATCTCTCGACCCGGGCATGAGCTTGGAAAACCATTTTCAGCTCTTCGAACATCTCATATGCTCCGTGTCTCTCAAAACGCTTTTGGAGCCCCGGTTCTAAGCTGTAAAGCATGCCGCACTGAACGAGGGAGTAATCATCAGCACGTGACTGCCAAGCGTTCATAACGTCTTGGTTCTCTGGGATGGGTGCGTCACCTAGCGGTGCTTCTAGGACATAATCTTTCTTGGCAGCTATGAGGATGATCCTCAGGTTCCGGACCCAGTCCGTATAGTTGCTGCCATCATCTTTCAGCTTGGTTTTCTCTAGGAACGCGTTGAAGTTGAGGGCAACATTAGCGTGGGCCATTTGATCTACAAGACATAGTGTAAAGATTTTAGACTAAGTTCATGATAATTAAGTTCATCTAATCAAATTATTCAATGAACTCCCACTCAGATAGACATCCCTCTAGTCATCTAAGTGAAACATGATCCGAGTCAACTAGGCCGTGTCCGATCATCACGTGAGACGGACTAGTCAACATCGGTGAACATCTTCATGTTGATCGTATCTTCTATACGACTCATGCTCGACCTTTCGGTCTTCCGTGTTCCGAGGCCATGTCTGTACATGCTAGGCTCGTCAAGTCAACCTAAGTGTATTGCGTGTGTAAATCTGGCTTACACCCGTTGTATTCGAACGTTAGAATCTATCACACCCGATCATCACGTGGTGCTTCGAAACAACGAACCTTCGCAACGGTGCACAGTTAGGGGGAACACTTTCTTGAAATTATTACGAGGGATCATCTTATTTAAGCTACCGTCGTTCTAAGCAAATAAGATGTAAAACATGATAAACATCACATGCAATCAAATAGTGACATGATATGGCCAATATCATTTGCTCCTTTTGATCTCCATCTTCGGGGCTTCATGATCATCGTTGTCACCGGCATGACACCATGATCTCCATCATCATGATCTCCATCATCGTGTCTTCTTGAAGTTGTCTCGTCATCTATTACTTCTACTACTATGGCTAACGCTTTAGCAATAAAGTAAAGTAATTACATGACGTTTATGTTGACACGCAGGTCATAAATAAATTAAGACAACTCCTATGGCTCCTGCCGGTTGTCATACTCATCGACATGCAAGTCGTGATTCCTATTACAAGAACATGATCAATCTCATACATCACATATATCATTCATCACATCCTTTTGGCCATATCACATCACACGGCACATGCTGCAAAAACAAGTTAGACGTCCTCTAATTGTTGTTGCAAGTTTTTACGTGGCTGCTATAGGTTTCTAGCAAGAACGTTTCTTACCTACGCCAAAACCACAACGTGATATGCCAATTTCTATTTACCCTTCATAAGGACCCTTTTCATCGAATCCGATCCGACTAAAGTGGGAGAGACAGACACCCGCCAGCCACCTTATGCAACTAGTGCATGTCAATCGGTGGAACCAGTCTCACGTAAGCGTACGTGTAAGGTCGGTCCGGGCCGCTTCATCCCACGATGCCGCCGAATCAAGATAAGACTAGTAACGGCAAGCAAATTGACAATATCCACGCCCACAACTGCTTTGTGTTCTACTCGTGCATAGAAACTACGCATAGACCTAGCTCATGATGCCACTATTGGGGAACGTAGCAGAATTTTAAAATTTTCTACGCATCACCAAGATCAATCTATGGAATCATCTAGCAACGAGGGAGAGGGGAGTGCATCTACATACCCTTGTAGATCGCGCGCGGAAGCGTTCAAGAGAACGGGGTTGATGGAGTCGTACTCGTCGTGATCCAAATCACCGATGACCTAGCGCCGAACGGACGGCACCTCCGTGTTCAACACACGTACGGTTGGGAAGACGTCTCCTCCAACTTGATCCAGCAAGGGGGAAGGAGAGGTTGATGAAGATCCAGCAGCACGACGGCGTGGTGGTGGAAGCAATGGTGATCTCGGCAGGGCTTCGCCAAGCTCAGGGAGAGGGAGGAGTGTCACGGGAGGGAGAGGGAGGCACCAGGGGCTAGGGTGCGGCTGCCCTCCCTCCTCCCCCCCACCCCACTATTTATAGGACCCCTAGGGGGCACCGTCCCTAGGAGATTGAATCTCCAAGGGGGGCGGCGGCCAAGGGGGGTGGAGTGCCCCCCAAGCCAAGTGGGGCGCCCCCACCCCTAGGGTTTCCAACCCTAGGCGCAGGGGAGGCCCATGGGGGGCGCCCCAGCCCATGTGGGGCTAGTTCCCCTCCCACTTCAGCCCATGGGGCCCTCCGGGATAGGTGGCCCCACCCGGTGGACCCCCGGGACCCTTCCGGTGGTCCCGGTACAATACCGATTACCCCGAAAACCTTCCCGATGGCCGAAACTTGACTTCCTATATATAAATCTTCACCTCCGGACCAATCCGGAGCTCCTCGTGACATCCGGGATCTCATCCGGGACTCCGAACAACTTTCGGGTTACCGTATACTAATATCTCAACAACCCTAGCGTCACCGAACCTTAAGTGTGTAGACCCTACGGGTTCGGGAGACACGCAGACATGACCGAGACGACTCTCCAGTCAATAACCAACAGCGGGATCTGGATACCCATGTTGGCTCCCACATGCTCCTCGATGATCTCATCGGATGAACCACGATGTCGAGGATTCGATCAATCCCGTATACAATTCCCTTTGTCAATCGGTACGTTACTTGCCCGAGACTCGATCGTCGGTATCCCAATACCTCGTTCAATCTCGTTACCGGCAAGTCACTTTACTCGTACCGTAATGCATGATCCCGTGATCAACCAATTGGTCACATTGAGCTCATTATGATGATGCATTACCGAGTGGGCCCAGAGATACCTCTCCGTCATACGGAGTGACAAATCCCAGTCTCGATTCGTGCCAACCCAACAGACACTTTCGGAGATACCTGTAGTGTACCTTTATAGTCACCCAGTTACGTTGTGACGTTTGGCACACCCAAAGCACTCCTACGGTATCCGGGAGTTGCACAATCTCATGGTCTAAGGAAATGATACTTGACATTCGGAAAAGCTATAGCAAACGAACTACACGATCTTTGAGCTATGCTTAGGATTGGGTCTTGTCCATCACATCATTCTCCTAATGATGTGATCCCGTTATCAATGACATCCAATGTCCATTGTCAGGAAACCATGACTATCTTTCGATCAACGAGCTAGTCAACTAGAGGCTCACTAGGGACGTGTTGTGGTCTATGTATTCACACATGCATTACGATTTCCGGATAACACAATTATAGCATGAACAATAGACAATTATCATGAACAAAGAAATATAATAATAACCATTTTATTATTGCCTCTAGGGCATATTTCCAACAGATAACCCTTGCCGCCTCTAGCTTCCGGATCTCTTGAACGATGAAAGTCTGTTTCTCAGTAGACTGCCGCCTTGCCTTCTGCTTCACGGGGCGTATATTGGGGCACACGCTGAGGTGATGCTCAATCACTTCCCTTGGGACCCCCGCTAACTAATCTAGTTCCCACGTGAACACCTTCTTGTTCGCACGCAGGAACCTGATTAGGGCCTTCTCCTGCTCGGGCTCGAGGTTGGCCCCTATGGTGAAGGTGGCGCCAGTGGACCTGTCCTTGTCGACTGGTACCTGCTTGGTTTCCGCCTTGTCTTGGGTGAACAGCTACTTCTTTTTAGCCAGTGCAGCCCCCTTGGGCTCAAGGGCGTCGGTGCTAGTGGGCTGCGCCACCGCGGCCGCCCTGAAAACAAGCCGGAGCACCTGCAGCGCATCCCTTGTGTCTCCTGACACGGTGAGGACGCCGCTGCTCCCGGGCATCTTCATGAGGTTGTACGCCGGGTGAGTTGCTGCCATGAACCGAGCCAAGGCTGGATAGCCCAGGATGGCGTTGTAGGGGAGGCCGATAGGGGCGATGTCGAAGTCGATCAGCTCCGTGCGGAAGTTGTCGCAGGTGCCGAAGGTCACTGGGAGGCGGATCTGTCCCAAGGAGGCGGTGGAACCAGCTCCGACGCCCGAGAAAGGCCTGCTGGGTTGGAGCCGCTCCGGCGGCACGTGGAGTAGGCTGAAGGCCTCCACCGAGAGCACGTTGAGGCCGGCACCATCGTCGATGAGGGTCCTGGTGACGGCTACCTGGCAGATGGTGGGGGTGCACAGCATCGGGAGCGCGCCCAAACCAATGGGGTTGAAGGGGTGGTCCTCCGAGTCGAAGGTTAGATTGGCCTCGGGCGCCACCCAGCCCGGGGGGGGGGGCTTCTTGGCGCCTAGAGGCAGTGTTGATCCGGCGGGCGAACGACTTGACGTGATGACTCGAGGGTGGTGCCTGGGAGCCACTCAGGAGAGCTGCGACGACGGGCGGCGCTGGTGCGGCGAAACAGGCGAGGAAGAGGTCGCGCGGCTCCTCCCAAGAGGTGACAGAGGCCGTCGGTAGGTGGAGGAGCCACGCGCGCGGGACGCCGGTGAGGGCCATGGGTAACCAGTTGGCCATCACCCGATCGTCGCCCCCAGCTCCGAGGATGGCCTCCTCGTACGCCAGCAGGAAAATCATCGTGTCCGTCGCGTCGTCGTAGCGCGGCGGCATCTCGGGCCTGAACTTGCGCGGCCACTGCACTTGCTGCAAGGCGGGGGCCAAGGCCCGGAGCCCCCTGGCCCCGGTGTCGGCATCCGTTGCTGGAGCGGGCGGCGCGCTGTCCGCCATGAGGGCGGGATGCGATGTCGGGGGAGAGCGGGTCGTCGGGAAGGAGGACTCCGGCGCACCCCTACCTGGCGCGCCAAATGTCGGGTTTCGGGTTCCGGCAGACCCTTGAGGTTCGAACACTAGGGTGCGCGTGGAGATCTCTCCCCTACCGATCTATGTCCGATCCTCTCGTGCGAACTAAGATGAAAATGATGAACAACACAAGAGACACGATGTTTATACTGGTTCAGGCCACCGTTGTGGTGTAATACCCTACTCCAGTGTGTGGTGTGGTGGATTGCCTCTGGGGCTGATGATGGACAGTACAAGGGAAGAACAGCCTCGCGAGAGGTGTTCTTGAGCTGGTGCGATGAACTGCTAGGGTGAGTTCAGTCGCCTCTCTCTCTCTCTCTCTGTTGGGGTTCTACCAGATCTCTTCGGGGGTCTCCCTCTACTCTGTGGTGGATAGCTCTATTTATAGAGGCCCTGGACCTCTCCCCAAATAATGAGCGGGAAGGGCGCCAATAATTGGCCATTTCGAAGGAGAACATGTAGTACAAGTTATCATGACCAAAGGCGGTATTCGGCTGCCAAAAGCACTGGCGATGACGCCATCTTGGGCTCCACGGTGACCTTCGTCCTGCCGTCCGGCTGGTCTTGGTCTCGTTGCACCGGAATGATAACCTTTGCCTGATGCCTTGGCCTGTGCTTGCCCCCTTTGCACCAAAGGGGAAACAAGGACATTGCGCAGGCCGGCGCCCGCCTGGCGCCCGCCTGGTCTCGATCGTCATGGCTTGCGTCACGGGTTCCTCGCGAGGTACCCCTGCCTTGATCTCTCTGCCTCCTCGCGAGCCTGCCTGATGAGGCTGCTTCTGAGGAAGCTTCCTGTCGTCCGCCCTGCGAGGCTTGGCCCCTCGCGAGGGTCTTTGAGCTTGAGCTGATGAAGATGGGCTGCGCTGGGCCCCGCTTGAGCCATGCCGCAGGCCGCAGGCAAGCAAGTCTGGGAACCCCCGTTCCCAGAACGCCGACATAAAATCTGTCATATGATCCTAAAGTGAAATAGTGATAAGATTTAGTTTTCAAATAATGATACAACATGAAATAATTAGTGTCATGATACAATGAAAAATATACCTGTTCGGGAGTGTCGGATAAACTGTCTCCCGTGAAGTACTCCATGCAATTTAACATCCAGAGACCACAATCCAGAGACCACAAGATGACCTGGATGATAAAAAAAATTTGATAGGCTTAATAACAAAAATATTAATAAAAAAATGTTATATTATAAAATGATGATGACTGAACCAGACAGTCAAACTGGGACACGCTTAATCTATATTTATATCTATACCTACTAATAAAGCAAGGTAATATTCTTGATTTCATCCCGTGTCTGATCCTATATTAAGTGTATTTTACACGAGGTGGTACTAATAACCCGTAGTCCATACAGACGGCGTTTAAAATTCGTACGTAAACAACCCACTACCCGCCAATGAAGCTGGCCTATCTAACGTCCCCCGCTGGGCCGGTAAAAATAGATACATACTACAATGTTCTATCTCAAACTTGCTACCTCTAAGGCAATGCGTAAAGGCTGCAGCCAGCTGAGCTAGATACAATTTGTGATTTTGTCCCACCTCACTTCAATAGGTCTAAGAGCAACTCTAGTAGACCCTGCGTCCCGCTTCGACCCGTAAAATAACCGCCAAAATACAGGTCGGGACGGAAAAACCAGCCCGATCAGACCTCGCATTCCGCCCGGCCCGAAAAAAAATTAGGGGGCGCGGCAAAATCTCAACCCCAACCCGGGAAAATGCGGGTTTCTCCCTCGCGGCTGCGGTGCCCTGCATATAAACGGAAGCGGTTGGTGGAGGGGGGGAGACATTTCATCCCGCGCTTTCTCCCACCAACCACCTCTCCTCTCCCCCCGCGCACCGCCGCCGGCCGCCGCCCAAGATTCCGGTGACAGCAGCCGGCAGGAGCACGCCGGAAGGCCGCCATGCGCACGAGGCCTTCCCTCCCTTCCCTCTGCGTCGGCGGGCCGCCGAATTTGCAGATCTGCGGAACTTCATCGCGAGCCGCCTGATTTTCCTTTTTCCGGCCGCCGGTTGCTGCCCCAGGCGATGGAGTGGTCGGGGAGCCTCTCCCGCAACCCAGGCAAGGGCGCATCGCCGCATGCAGGCACGGATTCGTCCGCCCGCTGCCGCCGAAGGTTTGCGGGCAGGGACTTGTCCTGCCGTCCACTGGGCTCGGCGCTTGCGCAGCGTCTTTGTGGCCTGTCGATGCCGCTCATAGAGTGCGACGACTGCCCAGGCCAAGTGTTGCGGCTCACTTCGGGGACGCCGAAGCACCTCGGATGGGTGTTCTACAAATGCAAAAACGACGAGGTACGTGCACTTGCAGTACCTCGTTCCATAGCTCATTCTTTAGTTCAATTGCGGTAGCTCACTTCGAGCTTGCTCAATGTTTTGTGTAGGACGATAGATGCTCATTTTGGTTTTGGGAAGACCAATACATTGATTTGTTGATAGAAAAAAACTTAATAGATGTTAGTGCACTCCTTAGTACAATCGAAGGCAATGATGCGGTGGCATGTGCAACTAGAGGGGAAGCAAAGTCTACTTCTTTGAAACCAAAGATGAAGAATGAAGAAAGCAAGATCAAAAATCCGCATATCAACAATGAGTGCATGGAGAAGATATTGCTTCAACTAGTAGGAGCAGTTATGGAAGTTGGAAATCTTCTGAAATGCATACTTGTGGTTCTTGTTTTCTTTGGTTTTGCTATTCTAGCCAAGATTTGGTGATATCTTTTGTATGTAATGTTGTTGCAAAAGTAAAGAAAAGCATTACGCTAGATTAATTTAAGTTGCAAATCTAAGTTTTACGAGCCGGGAGGAGCTGTGCCAGATCAGAACCCGCAGAAACCGACCCGTAAAAAAATATATTCCGCAAATATGCTTTTTTACGGGTCCATTATACGAGGTCTGCATATGTGCCAGCCCGCATCGGCTAGCATAAGCAATTTTGCACGAACTGCAAACGTATTTTGCGGGCCGACGGGATGTGGGGTCTGCTAAAATTGCTGCACCAGTTAAAATACATGTGTGAAATTTGCTCCTACGTGGAAGCTGGCTTCTGAACGGATTCTTGCCTAAGCGACCATAGAACTGACGTACACAGATTTGCCTAAGGATTTCATGACACATGCATGTTGCATATACGTACGTGCTACATGGTGGACTAACTAAAAAACTGTGACATGCATGATACAATACGTGCGGTCGATGATGACGGCTAGGTCACTCCCCATCACCTTGGGTTTGCAAGGTAATTGATGTTTTCTTCTGTTGTAACATATGGGTCTTTTTTGCTAGTAAAGAAAAAATGAATAACATTTGTCGCTAATATAAATCAAATGACCAAAAAGGCTATCACATAATTTTTTAATTTAGGTGACGTAATTAAGCCACACAAAAGCAACCAAAGGTGGGATTGCAAAAGAAAAAAAAAGTGACCAGAAGAACACTACTCCCTCCATTTCAAAATATAGTGCGTCCGCGCTTTTCGAGATTCAACTTTAACCATAAATTTAACCAACAAGACCAACTACAGTGGGAGAAAAAAATTATAAAATTGAAAACTTTTTCCGAATACGAATTCACTGATATAATTTTTGCTCCTGCCGCAATCGGTCTTGGTAGTTAAATTTACGGTCAAAGTTGAAGCACGAGGATAGAAGAAGCACTACATTGTGAAATGGAGGGAGTAGCAATTTTGGCTAGGTAGAATATCTGGAGTTGTAGATCAACTTGGCCATCACGTGACAGAGTACTTAATGGAAGCGTCTTCCAGTTGCTTTGCAGGCTTCTCGTACAGACACGGGAGCCGATCCCTTGCATGCATGTGCGTGTGCCTAGTTTGGTCGGTCAGAAGAAACCGAGGACTGCGGCGATTTGATCATAGGGCAGGATTGCTTCATGTCAGCCTTGGTGGCTACGCGCGTCGCATAAACCGAGAAGGGAAACTCCGGCGGAAAGTTAGATTGCGGTCTCGGTGATTTTTTCAGACAACAGCAGCGGAGCGGACCGCAACCCTAGCTTTCTCTCGATCACAATTTGTACCTCGAGTTATCTTGCGCAATTGTTTCGCGCCGGCTCTTCTTCATCCATCAATTCACGAGCTTCTCGATCCTGTGAAAGATCCCTCCAAAAACTCTACACCACCGTGCGTAAGCCCCACGGTGGGCATCAACTGTCGTAGAATGTCATGTTCTAGTGTGAGGACTTAGTTGTGATGTCCTAGTATGAGTAATAAGGAGCACCGTACAGTTTTTACTCAACTGCAGAGGAGCCGAACCGGTAGTAGATTGCATGTAGTTAATTGGGTGCATGTTCAGCAGATTGGGCTAATACTTTGCCGCACCATGATTGATGGCAATCTTGGCATCTGCCTTCGAGGGGTGTGTGATCTTATCCCCTTTTTAATATATTGAACTTGTGCACAATTGTGTGTTTTGTTTTTACCGTTATTAGCTTGTGGCCCTCTTGTCATGTAGTTTACTCTTGATTTGTACCAGGATATCCTTTTACCATTTTGTTCCGTGATCTTTGATTGTGAAACTTGATCCTTTTTAAGATCAATACGAAAAAAGAAAAAGAGTAGCTTTTTTTTTATGCTCAGGCCGCACGACCGTCGCGATCCTTTTTTTCCTTGTCGCGTGGAGCACTCAACGAACTGATCTGACTGGACCAGGGATCGAACGGATTTTCTATGCAAGGAGATTGAACACGCTCTTGCATGCTCGTGCTATGCAAACGGGGTTTCAATTTCCTTTTCGTAAAGAAGAGAGAAATAAGACCAATATCTCAATGCATTGCTCCCAAACAAAAAAGATTTCAGTACATTGCCCTACACAATGAAGTAAATAAAACAACTAGAGTTGCAGGAGTAGCCTGTAGCTAGGCTCCGACAAAGGCAAGCAAGGATTGGACATGACTCATGAGCTATGATTGACGGGGGATGGGCTGAGGCATTCATGCATGCGTCACATGGAATCCAATACTGTCGTCTGCTCTATTCAGGCCAACTCCACCGCACGATCCTATCCTGTCCGACCCCGTCCGTTTGAGGTAAAAGGAACAAAAAAGACGGCCCAGCGCGCAGGAGCAAACGGACTTTTGTCTGCTTTGTGTCCGCTTTTGACCCATCCGCGACCCAAGTTTGTGCCGCTTTTGGGGTGAAACGGACATCACGCGGACACGCGGGTCATCTGCGCGTGTCCTCCCCTGGCCCGCCCGTCGGTGGCACAAGACGGGCCTTTTTCTATCCGCCCCCCTCCCTCCCTCCGGCCGCACCCCCTCCACTCTTCTCACTCTTCCCCTCGCTGCCGCCGCCGCTGCCATTGCAGCCGTGCAGTTCGGACGCGAGCTCGCCCAACCCCTTCCCCTCGGCGCCGCCGAGCTACCCAACCACGGCCACCTGCTTTGCGCACCCGCCGGCCGGTTTTGGGGCGGATCCGGTCGGTTTTGAGCTCGGCCGGCCGTGGGAGGCCGGGCACCTCGCCGGAAGGCCCTGGCAGGGCCGCAAGGCCACATGCAGGCAGTGACTCCTCCTCTAGCCGCTCGGATCTACACCGTCGGTGGTCCGCCGGCAGATACACGAATGGCGGTCGGCCGGGCTCGGTGCTTGCCCAAAAGCCCGCCGGCGCACCGTTGCCACTCATTAAGTGCGACCACTGCCCAAGAATGGTCGTGCGCTGCGTGTCTACAACGCCGGAACATCCCGGATGGGTGTTCATCAAGTGCTTAAATGATGGGGTATGCGCTTTTTTTAGCTTCGATTTGTGCTTTAGATTTGACTAGTTGTGCTAACTTCAAATTTTATTGTGTAGAATGGATGCAAGTTTTGGTATTGGAAAGAAGAGTACATCGATATATTGATAGAGCGAAATTTAGTACATGTTCGTGTACTTTTAGCTAGCATAGAGGCTGTAAATGAGACAAGTGCACTTGTTGCTAGATTGGAGGCTAGACACGAGACTAGGTGTGAGGAGGAAGCAACATCGACTTCCGGCTTGAAGAAGAAAGGAGGATGCCAGATCGAGCCTTCTGGCTTGAAGAAGAAAGAAGGATGCCAGATCGACCCTTCTCCATAGATCAACAACGAGTGCATCGAGAAGGCCCTAACCCAACTCAAGGGGGCAGTTATAGAAGTTGGCTATCTTCTAAAATGTATTCTTGTTGTTCTTATTTTCTTTGGTCTTACTTTACTAGTCAAAATGTGATGATGCATTTTTCATGTACCAAAAATGAATGATGAAATAAAGTTAAGGACTTGCAAAGAAATAATGCGCGGACAGGATGCGGCCGGGATGCGTCCGCGCGGTGGGCGCACGACCATCGCATTCCAGGACACGCCCGGACACGACCCCAAATCCGTACCCAAACGGACAGAATCCGGACAAAACGGACGTCCGTTTGGGGTCGCGCGGTGCAGGCCAACTCCAGCACGAGACCCCAAACAGATGTCCATTTGACCTAGATTTTATCCGTTTAGAGATGGGCAATGAAATCGTCTTCGGACCATTTTTGGGATACGGTGACCGTGCGTCCAACGCGCGGACGCATCCTTTGGCTATATCATGTCCGTCTCCTTTTTCAAACGCAAATTTTCGAACAAACCACACCCGTTGTTCATGCCAGCGACTCTACTTCAGGCCGGTAACACAGCCTGTCTACACGTCCTCGTCGGTAACACAGCCAGGCATCAAAATGAATAGTTTTGTCGCCGGCAACACAACCAGCCTCCAAAATGAATAGGTTTCTCGCCGACACAAAGCCAGCGGCTGATACCCATGCTAGCCTAAAAAAAGAATGGCCACAACCGAATAGACCACCTAATTCAGACCGTCGGTGTCGAACATCTCCTTCTGTCAAGCCTCAAACCATCTCCTCGTCTTCTCGCTCATCTTGCTCAAGTCCACGCTCATGATCGCTAGCGCCGCCTTCTTTGCTTTCGTTGCGGCATTGGCGGCCTCGATGTCGAGCTGCCTCTGCCGGGACGCCTCCTCCATGTCGATCTTCCTTTTCTTGGACGCCTCCTCCATCTCAAGCTTCTTCGTTTGAAGCTCTAGGTATTGCTTCATTTGCTCCTCCTTGCTTTGTCACTTTTTCTCGTCCCTCACATCCTTTTGAGACATCATGCCACGCAAAGTCTCATGCAAGGCCATGGATGACGCATCACGTATGTCGTCCATCTTGGAGTTCGTCTTGCCCCTCGGCCTCTTCAACGCCTCACCATCTCCACCTCCGGCCAACGCAGCCGTCTTCTTGCCTCTCTTCCTTTGAAGTTCACGGTATTGATCTTTGAACTTAGGCAACTATTGATGAGCGTCCAACAATGCGTAAGAGTGAATGACTTGTCATTGTGCCGGGCCTTGAATGCTTCCAAAGATTGAAATGCCTACACAATCAACAACAATTGAACATGCAAACATATAGAAGGCCGAAGTCTCATGGCCGTAGCAATGAAAGATAAGAGAGCATACCATGTCCCCAATGCCGAGACCACTCACAGGACATGCTTCAACGCTCTCAAGTGCGGCACAATACTTGTTGCATTCTTGTTGGATGAACAACCACCTCTTTTGAATGGAGGTGATGCCATGGTCGCTCGTAAATTGGTAGGGCGCAAACAACTTTTTTCATGAAATGTTTTGTGAACTCTTGTCCAAAAAACAAGTCCCTTTTGTTGCCCACCGGTCCTCGGATCTTGGCCAACCTCCATCCAACTTTGGAAAATCAACTTGTCCTCCTCTTGTGAGTATGATCCCTCATGAATGCTCTTCTTCCTCTTTTGTGCTTCCGCTCTTTGGGTGAGCTCGTCGATGAACAATGGCTCGCCCCCAGTATTGATGCCTTCCTCTTCTTCATCACCATCACCTTCGCAATAGATGTCATCATATTCATGCCACGAGTCACCATGGTCGTAGTCAGCATGGTCGTGGTCCTCAATGTGTTCATTGGCAACGTACTGGGCGCAGCCATCCTGACTCTGGGTCTCTCGGGATCGTAGGCATCGACATGCCCACCCTCGTAGATGACATTCTCCATGAACTGGTTGTAGAAGGGGTCATCGACCATTGGCGTTGGTGTTGGCATATCGTCGAACAGGACGCGGGGTGAAGGCATGGTGGCCGTAGACGGGGGTCGTGCTTGCTTTCTTTGCATCTCGACGGACGGCCAAATGCCGCTGCTGGACCCTGGCATAACGTTGAGGTCGATGATGGCCCGGGGATGCGGGGTGGACGGCGCGATCACGCCAATGTTTGGCGACCCCAAGAAACGGGTCTGGCCTTCGTACCTTGGCGGAGGAAAATCGGGCGACAAAGGCTGTTGGGAAACGTAGCATGCAATTTCAAAAATTTCCTATGATCACGCAAGATCTATCTAGGAGATGCATAGAAACGAGAGGGGAGAGTGTGCCCACGTACCCTCGTAGACCAAAAGCGGAAGCGTTAGGTTAACGCGGTTGATGTAGTCGAACATCTTCGTGATCCAACCGATCAAGTACCGAACGTATGTCACCTCCGAGTTCAGCACACGTTCAGCTCGATGACGTCCCTCGAACTCTTGATCCAACAGAGGGTCGAGGGAGAGTTTCGTCAGCACGACGGTGTGGTGACGGTGATGGTGATGTGATCTGTGCAGGGCTTCGCCTAAGCACTACGTGAATATGACCGGAGGAGTAAACCATGGAGAGAGACGCCGCACACGGCTTGGAACAATTGGTGTGTCTCCAAGGGGTGCCCTGCCCACGTATATAAAGGAGGGAGAGGAGGAGGCTGGCCACCAGGGGCGCGCCAAGAGGGGGGTTCCTACTAGGACTCCAGTCCTAGTAGGATTCACCCCCCTTTTTCCTTCTCATGGAGGGGGAAAGAGGGAAGGAGAGGGAGAGAGGGAAAGGAAAGAGGGGGTCACGCCCCTTCCCCTTGTCCAATTCGGACAACCCATAGGGGGCACCCCTTGTGGGCTCCCCTCTCTCTCCCCTATGGCCCATGTTGGCCCATTACTTCCCCGGGGGGTTTCGGTAACCCCTCGGTACTCCGATAAATATCCGAAACATTCCGAAACCATTCCGGTGTCCAAATACTATCGTCCAATATATTAATATTTACCTCTTGACCATTTTGAGACTCCTCGTCATGTCCATGATCTCATCCGGGACTCGAAACAATCTTTGGTCACCAAAACACATAACTCATAGTACAAATCATCATCGAACGTTAAGCGTGCGGACCCTACGGGTTCGAGAACTATGTAGACATGATCGAGACACATCTCTGATCAATAACCAACAGCGGAACATGGATGCTCATATTGATTCCTACATATTCTACGAAGATCTTTATCGGTCAAACCACAATAACAACATACGTCATTCCCTTTGTCATCGGTATGTTACTTGCCGGAGATTCGATTGTCGGTATCCTCATACCTAGTTCAATCTCGTTACCAGAAAGTCTCTTTACTCCTTCCGTAATGCATCATCCCATAACTAACTCATTAGTCACATTGCTTGCAAGGCATATAGTGATGTGCATTATCGAGAGGGCCCAGAGATACCTCTCCGATACACGAAGTGAAAAATCCTAATCTTGATCTATGCCAACCCAACAAACACCTTCGGAGATACCTGTAGAGCATCTTTATAACCACCCAATTACATTGTGACGTTTGATAGCACACAAATTGTTCCTCCGGTATTCGGGAGTTGCATAATCTCATAGTTAGAGGAATATGTATAAGTCATGAAGAAAGCAATAGGAATAGAACTTAACGATCATTATGCTAAGCTAACGGATGGGTCAT
The DNA here is from genome assembly GCF_018294505.1 of Triticum aestivum. Classification (NCBI taxonomy): domain Eukaryota; kingdom Viridiplantae; phylum Streptophyta; class Magnoliopsida; order Poales; family Poaceae; genus Triticum; species Triticum aestivum. The sequence goes on from NC_057812.1 coordinate 251,736,228, forward strand.
GTCCATCACATCATTCTCCTAATGATGTGATCCCGTTCATCAAATGAAAACACATGTATATGGTTAGTAATGACCCACAAGTGTAGGGATCTATTGTAGCCTTTTCGATAAGTAAGAGTGTCGAACCCAACGAGGAGCAGAAGGAAATGATAAGCAGTTTTCAGTAAGGTATTCTCTGCAAGCACTGAAATTATTGGTAACAGATAGTTTTGTGATAAGGGAATTTGTAACTAGTAGCAAGTAATAAAAGTAAATAAGGTGCAGCAAGATGGCCCAATCCTTTTGGTAGCAAAGGACAAGCCTGGACAAACTCTTATATGAAGGAAAGCGCTCTCGAGGACACATGCGAATTATCGTCAAGCTAGTTTTCATCACGTTCGGTACTTTGATAATTTGATATGTGGGTGGACCGGTGCTTGGGTACTATCCTCACTTGGACAAGAATCCGACTTATGATTAACCCCCGTTGCAAGCATCCGCAACTACAACAGAAGTATTAAGGTAAACCTAACCATAGCATGAAACGTATGGATCCAAATCAGCCCCTTACGAAGCAACGCATAAACTAGGGTTTAAGCTTCTGTCACTCTAGCAACCCATCATCTACTTATTACTTCCCAATGCCTCCCTCTAGGCCCAAACAATGGTGAAGTGTCATGTAGTCGACGTTCACATGACACCACTAGAGGGATGACAACATACATCTCATCAAAATATCGAACGATACCAAATTCACATGACTACTTATAGCAAGACTTCTCCCATGTCCTCAGGAACAAACGTAACTACTCATAAAGCATATTCATGTTCATAATCAGAGGGGTATTAATATGCATAATGGATCTGAACATATGATCTTCCACTAAGTAAAGCAACTAGCATCAACTACAAGGAGTAATCAACACTACTAGCAACCCACAGGTACCAATCTGAGGTTTGGATACAAAGATTGGATACAAGAGATGAACTAGGGTTTGAGATGAGATGGTGATGGTGAAGATGTTGATGGAGATTGACCCCCTCCCGATGAGAGGATCGTTGGTGATGATGATGGTGATGATTTCCCCCTCCCGGAGGGAAGTTTCCCCGGCAGAACAGCTCTGCCAGAGCCCTAGATTGGTTCCGCCAAGGTTCCGCCTCGTGGCGGCGGAGTTTCTTCCCGAAAGCTTGCTTATGATTTTTCGTCGGACGAAAGACTTCATATAGCAGAAGATGGGCATCGGAGGCCTGCCAAGGGGCCCACGAGGGAGGGGAGCGCCTAGGGGGGTAGGGCGCGCCCCCACCCTCATGCCCAGGGTGGGGGCCACCTCTGGTGGATTCTTTCGCCAGTATTTTTTATTAATTCCAAAAATAACTTTCGTGAAGTTTTAGGACTTTTGGAGCTGTGCAGAATAGGTCTCTAATATTTGCTCCTTTTCCAGCCCAGAATTCCAGCTGCCGACATTCTCCCTCTTCATGTAAACCTTGTAAAATAAGAGAGAATAGGCATAAGTATTGTGGCATAACGTGTAATGACAGCCCATAATGCAATAAATATCGATATAAAAGCATGATGCAAAATGGACGTATCAACTCCCCAAGCTTAGACCTCGCTTGTCCTCAAGCGGAAGCCGATATCGAAAAATATGTCCACATGTTTAGAGATAGAGGTGTCGATAAAATAAAATACAGACATGAGGGCATCATGATCATTCTTAGAACAGCAACATATATATATATATATGTATAGTAATCATATTCATCACCCAGGGTGCAGAATAAGTTATTCTTCACCCGAGGTAATCTTACGACCGCTTCATAAATAAATTACGTTTGGAATACAAATAGTTACATTCATATTGATTCACTACGTAAAATTTGGTATAAAAGAACAAAAAAATAGGTTATAAGACAAGAAATATTGCATTTTATGTATGTTTTACACTTTGTTTTTACGTTCGTAATTTTAGGTAACATAAAATATTTTTTACGGCGAGTATATATTTTCTTACGTTCTCTTTTTACGTATGAAATAAGACAATTTATGAAACCTAAAAATACGGTGCATTGACGTCAAAATAGAGAGGGGTGAAGAATAACTATTACTCACCCAGGGTGACGAATAGTGCGACCCTATATATCATATGATCTCCCATGCTAAAGTAACAATTCATTCACATACTCAAGTATGAATCAGAAACTTTATTGAAAACTAACAAACTATAATCTCAGTCACTGAAGCAATTGCAATTTATCATAACATAGGAAAGAGTCAATATAAGAGCTTCTCAGCAAGTCCACCTACTCAACCATCTTTTAGTCTTTCATAATTGCTAACACTCACGCGATATTTATGATTATGAAGTTTTAATCGGACACAGAGAAAGACATGGGCTTATAGTTTTGCCTCCCAACGTTTTACCTCAAGGGTAATGTCAACAATAATAGTTCATGAAAACCCACAACCAATTAGCCATATATATCAGGATCCTTCCAACACATTGTGCTTGCCAAAGGATAAAATGTAAAAAGGAAAGGTGAATATCACCATGACTCTTTGCATGAAGTATAAGACAAGAATAAAAGATAGGCCCTTCGCAGAGGGAAGCAGAGGTTGTCATGTGCTTTTATGGTTGGATGCACGAAATCTTAATGCAAAAGAACATCACTTTATATTGCCACTTGTGATATGGACCTTTATTATGTAGTCCATCGCTTTTATTTCTTCCACATCACAAGATTGTATAAAGCTTATTTTCTCCACACTAATAAGTCATACATATTTAGAGGGCAATTCTTATTGCTTGCAACGATGACAACTTACTTGATGGATCTTACTCAATCCATAGGTAGATATGGTGCACTCTCATGGAAAAATTGGGTTTAGGCATATTTGGAAGCACAAGTAGTATCTCTACTTGGTGCAAAGAAATTGGCTAGCAAGAGAGGGAAAGGTAAGCTCAACATGTTGGATGATCCATGACAATATAATTTATCTCAGATGTAAGAAAACATAACCCATTATGTTGTCTTCCTTGTCCAACGTCAACTCTTTAGCATATCATACTTTAATGAGTGCTCACAATTATAAAAAATGTTCAAGATAGTATATTTATATGTCAAAACCTCTCTTTCTTTACTACTTCCTATTAATTGCAACGATGACGAAAACTATGTTTGTCAACTCTCAACAACTTTTATTCATCATACTCTTTATATGTGAGCTCATTACTCTCCATAAGATCCATATGATCTCTTTATTTCTTTTTATTTCTTCTCTTTTATTTTATCCCCTCAAGATCATAGCAAAATAATCAAGCCCTTGACTCAACACTAATCTTTATTATATATAGCTCACGGACTCGATTACATAGGAAGATCATAAAGCAAAACTCACAACTAGATCATACTAAAACTTTATTCTACTAGATCAAGATATTATCAAAAGGATCGAACTAAGAAAAACGGTAAAGATAAAAGTGATGGTGATACGATACCGGGGCACTCCCCCAAGCTTGGCAGTTGCCAAGGGGAGTGCCCATACCCATGTGATTATATTTCTTTTGTCGGTGAAGGAGATGGAGTTTTTGATGATGTAGGCTAGTCGTCCCTCTTCTAAGGCATAGGCTCACCCATCATAGAAGGATGATCGAGTCTCTGGGATCCTTAAATCTGCAGCCAAACTCATCCTCTTGAATCTATATTCATACTCATAGTTTTGATTTTGCAGGTCATAGATCTGGGCTTGGAGGTGCTCGATTTTCTCATGAAGCTTGAAGATGGCCTCCCCAATGTCCTTGGCGTCCAGCTTGTGGTTGTTGGTGAACTCCGTGATCATTATGTGATTGGAGTCGAGTCCACGCTCCACCATCTCCTGACACTTGAAAACTTGTTGCTCCATTGTCTCGAGCCTTGTTTCCATGCTTCCGGTCCTCCTTGGCCCCTCAACATCGCGGATGTGCAGCAACCCTTCACGCATCTCAATGATTTGAGGATGTTGCAGCACTTCCGCGAGGTAGGGGTTGATGACCTTCTCGAAGAACTTGTACTTGGGGCACTTGGAGACATCATGGTGATCTAGATCTATCAGAAAAATAGCTCGAAACAAGAACAGGAGATTTTTGCATGATACGGAGGTCAAAACCTTCGGGAGATTATATAATGAATTTTTACCGACTAAAAGAAGTATCGTGCAAGAAAACGGAGTCCGGAGAGCGCACGAGGTGCCCACGAGGTAGGGGGCGCACCCAGGGGGTAGGGCGCGCCCTCCACCCTCGTGGACGCCTCGTGTCCTTCATGGACTACTTCTTATTTTTCCTATTTTCTTAAATATTCCAAAACGGAGAAAAATGCCATTAGAACGGTTTTGGAGTCGGTTTACTTACCATACCACATACCTATTCCTTTTCGGAGTCTGAAACGTTCTGAAAAGTGTCTCTTATGTATTCCTTCGGGGTTACGGTTTCAATAACATTGGTTTCAACATTTATAGGATTACCTAAGATATAATGTTTGATTCTTTGATTGTTCCCCACCTTCGGATTTGTGCCTTCGAAGTTGTTTATTTTTATGGCACCGAAACGATAGACCTCCTCGATAACGTAAGGACCTTCCCATTTAGAGAGAAGTTTGCCTGCAAAAAAAATCTTAAACGAGAGTTGAATAGCAACACATAATCACCTACATTAAACTCACGCTTTTGTACCCTTTTGTCATGTCATCTTTTAACTTTTTCTTTAAACAGTTTGGCGTTCTCATAGGCCTGGGTTCTCCATTCATCAAGTGAGCTAATGTCAAATAACCTCTTCTCACCGGCAAGTTTGACATCATAATTGAGCTCTTTGATGGCCCAATATGCCTTATGTTCTAATTTGAGAGGTAAGTAACATGCTTTTCCATAAACCATTTTATACGGAGACATACCCATAGGATTTTTATATGCAGTTCTATAAGCCCATAATGCATCATCAAGTTTCTTGGACCAATTCTTTCTAGATCTATTAACAGTCTTTTGCAAAATTAATTTGAGCTCTCTGTTACTCAATTCTACTTGACCACTAGACTGTGGGTGATATGGAGATGCAATTCTATGATTAACATCATACTTAGCAAGCATTTTACGAAAGGTACCATGAATAAAATGTGAACCACCATCAGTCATTAAATATCTAGGGACTCCAAACCTCAGAAAAATAACTTCTTTAAGCATCTTAATAGAGGTGTTATGATCAGCACTACTAGTTGGAATAGCTTCTACCCACTTAGTAACGTAATCAACAGCAACTAAAATATGTGTATACCCATTAGAGGAAGGAAACAGTCCCATATAATCGAAGCCCCAAACATCAAATGGTTCAATAATGAGTGAATAATTCATAGGCATTTCTTGACGTCTACTAATATTACCAATTCTTTGACATTCATCACAAGATAAGACAAACTTACGGGCATCCTTGAAGAGAGTAGGCCAATAAAAACCGGATTGCAATACCTTATGTGCAGTTCTATCTCCAGCATGGTGTCCTCCATAAGCTTCGGAGTGACACTTGCGTAGGATCTGTTCCTGTTCATGCTCAGGTATACAACGTCTAATAACACCATCTACTCCTTCTTTATAAAGGTGTGGGTCATCCCAGAAGTAATGTCTTAAATCATAGAAAAACTTTTTCTTTTGCTGGTATGTGAAACTAGGTGGTATAAATTTAGCAACAATGTAATTAGCATAATCAGCATACCATGGAGCAGTGCGAGAAGCATTTATGACAGCTAATTGTTCATCAGGAAAGCTATCATCAATAGGTAGTGGGTCATCAAGAACATTCTCTAACCTAGACAAGTTGTCTGCAACGGGATTCTCAGCTCCCTTTCTATCAATAATATGCAAATCAAATTCTTGTAGCAGGAGAACCCATCTAATAAGTCTAGGTTTAGCATCTTTCTTTTCCATAAGATATTTAATAGCAGCATGATCAGTGTGAATAGTTACTTTAGAATCAACAATATAAGGTCTGAACTTATCACAAGCAAATACAACTGCTAAGAATTCCTTTTCAGTAGTAGCATAATTTCTCTAGGCATTATCTAGAGTTTTACTAGCATATTCAATAACATTTAATTTTTTATCAACTCTTTGTCCTAGAACAGCACCTACAACATAGTCACTAGCATCACACATGATTTCAAAGGGTAAATTCCAATCAGGTGGCTGAACAATAGGTGCTGAAATCAAGGCTTTCTTAAGTATTTCAAATGCTTCTACACAATCATCATCAAAGACAAAAGGAATATCTTTTTGTAATAGGTTAGTCAGAGGCCGGGAAATTTTTGAGAAGTCCTTAATGAACCTCCTATAAAAACCGGCATGACCAAGGAAACTTCTTATACCTTTGATGTCCTTGGGACACGGCATCTTTTCAATAGCATCAACTTTAGCTTTGTCAACTTCAATACCTCTTTCAGAAATTTTATGCCCCAAGACAATACCTTCATTAACCATAAAGTGGCACTTCTCCCAATTCAAGACAAGGTTAGTTTCTTCACATCTCTGCAAAACTCGATCAAGGTTGCTCAAGCAATCATCAAAAGAGGATCCATAAACAGAGAAATCATCCATGAAAACTTCACAAATATTTTCACAAAAGTCAGAGAATATAGCCATCATGCATCTTTGAAAGGTAGCAGGTGCATTACATAAACCAAAAGGCATACGTCTATAAGCAAAGGTACCGAAAGGGCAAGTAAAAGTAGTCTTTTCTTGATCATCAGCTGACACAGGTATTTGAGAGAAACCAGAGTAACCATCTAGAAAGCAAAAATGTGTATGTTTGGATAATCTTTCTAGCATTTGATCAATGAAAGGCAAAGGGTAATGATCTTTTTAGTAGCTTTATTTAATTTGCGGAAATCAATCACCATCCTATAACCTGTAATAATTCTTTGCGGAATCAATTCATCTTTATCATTAGGAACGACAGTAATACCTCCCTTCTTAGGGACACAATGGACAGGACTTACCCACTGACTATCAGCAACGGGATAAATTATACCTGCTTCAAGGAGCTTTAATATTTCCTTTCTTACCACTTCTTTCATCTTAGGATTTAGCCGTCGTTGGTGATCAATAACTGGTTTGGCGTCTTTCTCCAAATTTATTTTGTGTTGACATAGAGTGGGACTAATGCCCTTAAGATCATCAAGAGTATATCCAATAGCAGCATGGTGCTTCTTCAGAGTTTTCAATAATTTCTCTTCTTCATGCTCTAAAAGGTTAGCACTAATAATAACAGGATATATCTTCTTTTCATCAAGATAAGCATATTTAAGAGTATCAGGCAATGGTTTAAGCTCAAACACGGGATCACCCTTGGGTGGAGGAGGATCCCCTAGGATTTCAACAGGCAAGTTGTGTTTCAGAATAGGTCCCTGTTTAAAGAATACTTCATCTATTTCCCTTCTTTCATTCATATATGTATCATTTTCATGGTCTAGCAAATATTGTTCTAAAGGATCACTAGGAGGCACGGCAATAGAAGCAAGACCAATAATTTCATCTTTACTAGGAAATTCCTCATCACAGGGTTGTCTACCAAATTTAGCAAAATTAAACTCATGAGACATATCACCCAAACCAATAGTAACAACATCATTTTCACAGTCTATCCTAGCATTAACCGTGTTCAAGAAGGGTCTACCAAATATAATGGGACAAAAGCTATCTTGTGGGGAACCAAGAACAAGAAATTAGCAGGATATTTAACCTTCCCACACAAGACTCCAACATCTCTAACAATCCCAACCAGTGAAATAGTATCTCTATTGGCAAGTTTAATGGTAACATCGATATCTTCTATCTCGGCAGGTGCAATATCATGCATAATTTCTTCATATAAGGAATGAGGTATTGCACTTGCACTAGCACCCATATCACATAAGCCATGATAACAATGATCTCCTATTTTAACGGAAATAACAGGCATGCCTACAACAGGTCTATGTTTATTTTTAGCATCAGGTCTAGCAATTCTAGCAGCTTCATTGCAGAAGTAAATAACATGCCCATCAATATTATCGGCCAAGAGATCTTTAACCATAGCAATTTTAGGTTCAACTTTAACTTGCTCAGGGGGTTTGTGTGTCCTAATATTACTTTTGTTGACTACAGTTGAAGCTTTAGCATGATCCTTTATTCTAACAGGGAAAGGTGGCTTCTCAATATAAGCAGCAGGAACAACAGGATCATCATAAGTGATAGTCTTTTCTTCAACTTTAATAGGAGCAACTACTTTTACCTCAGTGGGAGGATTATATTTAAACCACTTCTCCTTTGGGAGATCAACATGAGTAGCAAAGGATTCACAGAAAGAAGCTACTATCTCAGAGTCAAGTCCATATTTAGAGCTAAATTCACAGAAAACATTGGTATCCATAAAAGATTTAACACAATCAAACTTAGGTGTTATACCTGACTCCTTACCTTTGTCGAGGTCCCAATCTTCAGAGTTGCGTTTAATTCTTTCCAATAAATCCCATTTGAATTCAATAGTCTTCATCATAATAGATCCAGTACAAGAAGTATCGAACATGGAGCGATTACTGAGAGAAAGCCGAGCATAAATTTTTTGAATAATAATTTCTCTTGGGAGCTCATGATTGGGGCATGAATGTAACATTGACTTAAGCCTCCCCCAAGCTTGAGCGATGCTTTCTCCTTCGCGAGGCCAAAATTATATATATAATTACGATCACGATGAACAAGATGCATAGGATAAAACTTCTGATGAAATTCCAATTTCAACCGTGTTTAGTTCCATGATCCCATATCATCACATAGCCTATACCATGTCAATGCCTCTCCCTTCAAAGATAAAGGGAAGACCTTCTTCTTGATAACATCATCGGGCATACCTGCAAGCTTAAATAATCCACAAACTTCACCCACATAGATTAAGTGTAAATCGGGATGCAATGTTCCATCTCCTGCAAAAGGATTAGCTAGCAGTTTCTCTATCATACCCGAAGGAATTTCAAAGTAAACATTTTCAGTAGGTTCAGTAGGTTGAGGAGCAACTCTTTGCTCTACTGGTCGGGGTGAAGATATCCCGAACAAGCCCCTCAAAGGATTATGTTCCATAGTAACAAGTGACAGTAAATTTCAGCACACTATATAAAATTTTCCTTACCAAATTCCACCTACCAAAGGCGCTTCACTCCCCGGCAATGGCGCCAGAAAAGAGTCTTGATGACCCAAATGTAGGGGATCTATTATAGCCTTTTTGATAAGTAAGAGTGTCGAACCCAACGAGGAGCAGAAGGAAATGATAAGCAGTTTTCAGTAAGGTATTCTCTGCAAGCACTGAAATTATCGGTAACAAATAGTTTTGTGATAAGGGAATTTGTAACTAGTAGCAAGTAATAAAAGTAAATAAGGTGCAGCAAGATGGCCCAATCCTTTTTGTAGCAAAGGACAAGCCTGGATAACCTCTTATATGAAGGAAAGCGCTCTCGAGGACACATGAGAATTATCGTCAAGCTAGTTTTCATCACGTTCATATGATTCGTGTTCGGTACTTTGATAATTTGATATGTGGGTGGACCGGTGCTTGGGTACTGTCCTTACTTGGACAAGAATCCGACTTATGATTAACCCCCGTTGCAAGCATCTGCAACTACAACAGAAGTATTAAGGTAAACCTAACCATAGCATGAAACATATGGATCCAAATCAGCCCCTTACGAAGCAATGCATAAACTAGGGTTTAAGCTTCTGTCACTCTAGCAACCCATCATCTACTTATTACTTCCCAATGCATCCCTCTAGGCTCAAACAATGGTGAAGTGTCATGTAGTTGACGTTCACATGACACCACTAGAGGGATGACAACATACATCTCATCAAAATATCGAACGAATACCAAATTCACATGACTACTTATAGCAAGACTTCTCCCATGTCCTCAGGAACAAACGTAACTACTCACAAAGCATATTCATGTTCATAATCAGAGGGGTATTAATATGCATAATGGATCTAAACATATGATCTTCCACCAAGTAAACCAACTAGCATCAACTACAAGGAGTAATCAACACTACTAGCAACCCACATGTACCAATCCGAGGTTTGGATACAAAGATTGGATACAAGAGATGAACTAGGGTTTGAGATGAGATGGTGCTGGTGAAGATGTTGACGGAGATTGCCCCCCTCCCGATGAGAGGATCGTTGGTGATGACGATGGTGATGATTTCCCCCTCCCGGAGGGAAGTTTCCCCGGCAGAACAGCTCTGCCGGAGCCCTAGATTGGTTCCGCCAAGGTTCTGCCTCGTGGCGGCGGAGTTTCTTCCCGAAAGCTTGCTTATGATTTTTCGTCGGACAAAAGACTTCATATAGCAGAAGATGGGCACCGGAGGCCTACCAAGGGGCCCACGAGGCAGGGGGCGCGCCTAGGGGGGTAGGGCGCGCCCCCCACCCTTGTGCCCAGGGTGTGGGCCCCCTCTGGTGGATTCTTTCGCCAGTATTTTTTATTAATTCCAAAAATAACTTCCGTGAAGTTTCAGGACTTTTGGAGTTGTGCAGAATAGGTCTCTAATATTTGCTCCTTTTCCAGCCCAGAATTCCAACTGTCGGCATTCTCCCTCTTCATGTAAACCTTGTAAAATAAGAGAGAATTGGCAGAAGTACTGTGACATAAAGTGTAATGACAGCCCATAATGCAATAAATATTGATATAAAAGCATGATGCAAAATGGACGTATCAGTCAGGAAACTTAACCATCTTTGGTTAACGAGCTAGTCTAGTAGAGGCATACTAGGGACACTTTATTTTGTCTATGTATTCACACATGTATCAAGTTTTCGGTTAATACAATTCTAGCATGAATAATAAACATTTATCATGATATAAGGAAATATAAAATAACAACTTTATTATTGCCTCTAGGGCATATTTCCTTCAAAGGCGTGTTCCGTGACGTTGGCGAGGGGCAGTGCGGAGGCCTGGCGAGTGACGAGCCTGTGCTCGCCGGGCCAACGGTCGATACCGAGAAACTCGTCGGACGGCAAATCCCAAGAATGAGGAGGGCGTGCGCTTTGTTGAAGATGTCCTCCTTCTCGTCAACATCGGCCATGCGTCGCGCTGCCTGCAACGCAGCGCGCTCGGTGGCGAACTTGGCCGCGACATTCTTGCCCTTGGTGGCTTCCCTCTGGTTCCTCCTCTTGGCCGTTTCCGCGTCCAACTTTGCGAGCTCAGTCGACGTGAGTTCCGACTGCGGCTTCTTTGCACCCTTGGCCTTCTTCTTCTTCACCTTTCCGGGCGGGTGGACGACCTAGCTGCCGGAATTCGGCGGGGCATCGGCCATGGGCGGGAGGATGGTGGGCGGGACTGGTGGAAATATGCCCTAGAGGCAATAATAAAATGGTTATTATTATATTTCCTAAATCATGATAATGGTTTATTATTCATGCTAGAATTGTATTGACCGGAAACTTAAATACATGTGTGGATACATAAACAAATACCGTGTCCCTAGTAAGCCTCTACTAGACTAGCTCGTTGATCAAAGATGGTTAAGGTTTCCTAACCATGGACATGTGTTGTCATTTGATAACCGAATCACATCATTAGGATAATGATGTGATGGACAAGACCCATCCGTTAGCTTAGCATATTGATCATTCAGTTTATTGCTATTGCTTTCTGAATGACAAATTCATATTCCTTCGACTATGAGATCATGCAACTCCTAGATACCGGAGGAATACCTTGTGTGCTATCAAAAGTCACAACGTAACTGGGTGATCATAAAGATGCTCTACAGGTATCTCCGAATGTGTCTGTTGATTTGGCATGGATCGAGATTAGGATTTGTCACTCCGAATATTGGAGAGGTATCTCTGGGCCCTCTCGGTAATACACATCATAAGAAGCCTTGCAAGCAAAGTGACTAATGAGTTAGTTGTAGGATGATGTATTACGGAACGAGTAAAGAGACTTGCCGATACCAAGATTGAACTAGGTATGAAGATACCGACGATCGAATCTCGGGCAAGTAACATACCGATGGACGAAGGGAATTACGTAGTTGTCATAATGGTTCGACAAATAAAGATCTTCGTAGAATATGTAGGAGCCAATGTGGGCATCCAGGTTCCGCTATTGGTTATTGACCGAAGAGGTGTCTCGGTCATGTCTACATAATTCTCGAACCCGTAGGGTCCGCACACTTAACGTTCGTTGATGATATAGTGTTATATGAGTTATATGATTTGGTGACTGAATGTAGTTCGGAGTCCCGGATGAGATCACGAACATGACGAGGAGTCTCAAGATGGTCGAGAGGTAAAGATTGATATATAGGATGATGGTATTCAGACACCAGAAGTCGGAATGCACCAGGTAGCCATCGGGTCACCGGAAGGGGTTCCGGGGGGGTGTCGTCCAACGCTTGCGCTCAAACTTTATTTGGTCTAACAAGGCACACATAGCAATAGGAAACCATCATGGTCAAACCCTTATCGTTGTTGGGTCAAAGGGATAGATTGTGTGGGTCCCCCTCATTATCAGTAAATGATAATATATATACATTGGGGAGCCCACAGATATGTGCAGCGTCTATAAACCGGACAAGGGAGACATGCTCGATCAGAACACCCTACCACCTATACCCTCCATGTGACTTGAAAAGGTTTATATAATCGCCATGACAGGTCACTATAGAGTTAATCATTCTTTTATTTTTTAGAGCAAAAAATAACCAATAAAAACATTGTTCACAAATGAGCAAAACAAAGATCCCAAGGTTTATATAATCGCCATGACAGACCACTATAGTGCTATTTATCTCTTTATCTCTATAATGACCGTGTCATACCATAGAAATGAAGCTTGAGATATGCAACTTCCCACCGGGTCACCCATCCTTGGACTACTCCAGCCGGAGCACGTTTAACTTCTGCATTCTATTCGACTAGGCTAGCCGATGGGAAGTCACACCTTGCTGATAGGAATTGCCTCCTTGCCTTTAAGGCGTTTCACGCGGGTCACTCTATGGGACCTACTAATTCCTATCACACATATTTGTGCTTTTAGAAACTATGTGCGATTTTTACATGGCCGGTGTGTCGCCTCCTAGCCTTCAATGAGCACTGACACTGGTAGCGGGAAAACGATGGGAGAAGAGGTGGGAACCGATGAGAGGAGTGGTGGTAAACAGTAGCCTGTTTGGATACATAACAACATTAATATAGAAAACTTAGTAGAGAAGGAAGCATGAGCTAGGAAGATGCATGCGCACAGTGCTTACCCGTGTACTGCATGTGCTGTCGAAAGGGCTGAGGATTGTCGTTCGATCTGGGAGCATCCAACGGTGCAGACGTATGATCCGTGGGGTTTGGGCTCTGGCCAATCTGAACGCACGACTCAGATCGTGCACGCAGCAGGGGGGAGGGGGCATCGGCCACGGTTTGGTAGGCACACGGCTTTCGTGAGTGAATCGTGTGCTATTTCAAAACATTTCGTGAGAAGAATCTCGGTTTTTAAATCCCCATAAATCCAAAACTCACCCGAAAATCGTGAAACTTGGCATGGTGTCACGACATGGCACATATATGTCGAGGATTTTTTTTGCCCATTTTGGCGCAAGTTTTATTAGAAGCCTCTTACAAACCGGAGCTTCTCTCAAAGAAGCCTCGTGGTTCCGATAGGGAAACATGTCCCCCTCGTGGGCGCAACGATAATCATTGCCTCGTTTCGCCTTGTATTTTCTTCTACGGGCAACATGGAACGACAGGATATCCGTGCTGGAATTTGAACTTACTCGGGTTTTTTTTGGCCTTTTTATACACGAATTGAGTTTCCTAGGCATTTAATGTCCATAATTCAAATTTGAACTGCAAATACATGCTCCAGTTCACCAAAATGGCTAGAAAAATTATACATGTGTCCTTGGGTGCATGTTTAGGTCCCATGCCAAGAATGGGAACGAATTACAACTGTACTAGCGTCCTGACTCGTCCTCAAACATTTGTAATCTTGGTTTTTAAATACCCATAAATCCAAAACTCACCAAAAAGTCATGAAAGTTTTCATGGTGTCACGCCATAGCACATATATGTTGTGGTAAAAACATTGTCCAATTTGGGCCATGCTTTATTATAAACCTCTAGAAACCGAAGCTTCTCTCAAAGAAGCCTTGTGGTTCCCGTAGGGAAACATGTTCCTCTTGTGGGCGAAATGTAATCACTGGCTCTTTTCACCTAGTATTTTCTTCTATGGGCAACATGGAACGACCGGATATCTGTCCTGAAATTTAAACTTATTCAGGGTTCATTTGGCTTTTTATACACTAATTGAGTTTCCGAGGCATTTAATGTCCATAATTCAAATTTAAACTACAAATACATCCTCCAATTCACCAAAATGGCTAGAAAAATTGTACATGTGTCCTTGGGTGCATGCTTAGGTCCCATGCCAGGAATGTGAATGAACTACAACCGCACCGGCGTCCTGGCTCATCCTCAAACATTTGTAATCTCGGTTTTTAAATCCCCATACATCCAAAACTCACCAGAAAGTCATGAAAGGTGGCATGGTGTCACGTCATGGCACATATATGTCGTGGTAAAAACATTGTCCAATTTGGGCCAAACTTTATTACAAACCTTTTACAAACCGAAGCTTGTCGCAAGAACCCTCGTGGTTTCAATAGGGAAACATGTCCCCTTGTGGGCGAATCGATAATTGCTGCCTCTTTGTAACACCCCGGATATGATTTACCCAATTTAGAATCCAACTCTTGCCGTTTCCGGCCTTAAGTTATTTTATTTTCTTGGGTTCGGGTTCTTTGTCTCCTTGTGTTGTTATCGTTGTCATGCATCTCATATCATGTCATCATGTGCATTGCATTTGCATACGTGTTCATCTCATGCATTCGAGCTTTTTCCCCGTTGTCCGTTTTGCATTCCGGCGCTTCGTTCTCCTCCGGTGGCCATTTCTACCTTTCTTTCGTGTGTGGGGTTTAAACATTTCTAGATTGGACCGAGACTTGCCAAGCGGCCTTGGTTTACTACCGGTAGACCGCCTGTCAAGTTTCGTACCATTTGGACTTCGTTTGATGCTCCAACGCTTAACCGAGGGACCGAAAAGGCCTCGTATGTGTTGCAGCCCAACACCCCTCCAATTTGGCCCAAAACCCACCAAAACCCTCTCCATCATCTAGGGCGTTCGATCATGATCGTGTGGCCGAAAACCGCACCTCATTTGGACTCTCCTAGCTCCCTCTATGCCTATTTAAAGACACCCCCGAAAATCTCCTTCTCCTTCCCCCGAAACCCTAAAAATTGCCTCACGCCGCGCCGGACATGTTCGTATCCGGCCGGACACTTCATGCCGCCGCCCCGGTCCACTAGCTGCGTGCCACGTGTCGCCTCGCCGCCGCCACCCGCCGCGGCCCGGAGAGCCCGCGTCCGGCCCCTAGGCCCGTTGCCCACCGCGCCGCCCGCGCCTGCCCTTCCCCGCCCGAGCCGGCAGTCTCCTTCGACGCCGGATCGCCGCGCCGCCGCGCCGGCCTCCCGTCCGGTGAGCTCCGCCACCGGAGCCGCACCGCCGCCCTCGCGGAGCTCCGCCACCGGAGCCGCACCGCCGCCCTCGCGGAGCTCCGCCACCGGAGCCGCACCGCCGCCGTCGTGCCTCCCAGCCTCGTCGCCGGCCGCGCCCACACCGCCCCCCGCCTCCCCGTCGTGCTCCGGCGAGCTTCCTCCCCGCCGGTGAACAGTACTCCGGCGAGCCGCATCGGGAACCGTGCAGATCTCAGATCTAGATTCAAACTCAGGTTGACATTCTCCCGAAACCCTAGTTCATGTTGCCCTGTTCATCGTGCTATAACTTTACATCCGTAGCTCCGTTTTGGGCATGTAGCATATGAATTTGTTCGCCTCAGAGAGCACATCATTTCATTCCATTGCATCATTTTCATTTGAGTTCATCTTGATGCCCGAAATTCTGTTAGAAGAGTGCTACTTGAGATAATTGTCAGATCTGCTACTCCATTTAGATATTTGTCATTTTTGCCATGATTATTGTGTGCATGATATGCCCCTAAGTTCTACATATGTTTTGTTAAGGGTTCTGCTATCTTTCCAGAGGTGCAACCCATGTATTTTTGTGATGTGTGTGGTGACTAGCACAAGCTTGCAAAGTGAGGCACTTGGTAATGCTGATTTCAGGGACTTAGCATTTCCACTAAGTCCTTGACATGTTTATCTCATATGGCCATATGTTCATGTTGTTTCCTAGTGATCCGTGCCTCTTTTGAGGATGATCGGTAAGGATGTTTTGTTAATCTTGTAGTGCTATATCCATCCATGTCTTTGTTTGTAATTATGGAGCACCCTAGCTTGAGTCAATCGAGCTCTACTTTTGCTACTTCGTGAATCTGGGCAGATTGTCTACTTGTTAGCGATTTTGCCGAGGATGTTGTAGTTGATCCGTGCATGCTATGCTATTGTTCTTGCCATGTCTAGCTTGAATTTTGTGTATTCTTGATGGGTGTATGCTTAGTTTGTCTTGACTTTCTCTGTAGTGAGTGCATCGAGCTCGTAAACATGCCTACTTGATATCTGTTCCAGCATGCTCCAGTTTTCACCAAGTCTGAGAACTGATTATGTTTTTGCCATGTTCACATGCTTTCAATTGTATTTTCTGATCCCTTTTGGCTCAAGGTCACTAAGGGACTTTTGTTAAGCTCTTTGAGTAGCTCCATGCCATGCTTTACTTTGTCATGTTCAGGTCCTGTAGCATGTAGTTTTGTTGCTCCGAAGAGTGCTATCTGATCTGAAATTCCAGACAAGTGTTAATTTCACTAAGTCTGAGATCTGTTTACCATATGCATTTTTGCCATGCTTGTTTGAACCTGTTAATGGATGAATTGGCCGTGGCTCAGTGCTAGACTTTTGTTAAGCATCATGAATGCATCCCTGCCATGTATTTTGATGCCATGTTTGAATGTTGTAGCATGTTCATCTCATTGCATTTTTATGGCTACTTGCTGTAAATCGCAGACCGGTGTCATGTTTGAATTGCTTGCCATTTCCAAACCGTAACTCCGATTCCGGCGTTTTTTATATCGTTTTCAAGCGATTTCATCTCATCTTTCCAGTGGCACACTTGGAATTCCAAGTTGAGGCCAGGTTCATGCATCCCTTGTCAAATCTTGCATATGCATCCCGCATCGCATCCCGCATAGCATACCATGTTTGCATCATATTGTTTGATCCTTGCACGTGGTTGATTGTCCCTTGTTACTTGTTTGTCTTGTTTGGGTAGAGCCGGGAGACGAGTTCGCTAATGAGGAGCCCATTGAGTTTGCTTTCGAGGATCTAGTCAACTCTGACAACTTTGCAAGCAAGATGATCATACCCTCGAAATCACTACTATCTTTGCTTTGCTAGATGCTCGCTCTTTTGCTATGCCAATGCTACGATGCCTACCACTTGCTTTCAAGCCTCCAAAATTGCCATGTCAACCTCTAACCCACCATGTCCTAGCAAACCGTTGATTGGCTATGTTAACGCTTTGCTTAGCCCCTCTTATAGCGTTGCTAGTTGCAGGTGAAGCTTGGAGACCGTTCCTTGTTGGAACATTATTTACTTGTTGGGATATCATTATATTATCTTGTCATCTTAATGCATCTATATATTTGGTAAAGGGTGGAAGGCTCGGCCTCTCGCCTAGCGTTTTGTTCCACTCTTGCCACCCTAGTTTCCGTCATATCGGTGTTATGTTCTCGGATTTTGCGTTCCTTACGCGGTTGGGTTATAGTGGGAACCCCTTGATAGTTCGCCTTGATTAAAGCTTTTCCAGCAATGCCCAACCTTGGTCTTACCATTTGCCACCTAGCATCTTTTTCCCTTGGGTTTCCGGAGCCCGAGGGTCATCTTATTTTAAACCCCCCCGGGCCAGTGCTCCTCTGAGTGGTTGTCCAACCGAGCGATCTCCGGGGCTACCAGGGGCAACTCTGGGCTGGCCTACCCGACGTCTGGCTCATCTGAGTGTGCCCTGAGAATGAGATATGTGCAGCTCCTATCGGGATTTGTTGGCACATTCGGGCGGTGTTGCTGGTCTTGTTTTAACCCGTTGAAGTGTCTTGAAGAACCGAGATACCGAGTCTGATCGGAACATCTCGGGAGGAGGTCTATTCCTTCGTTGACCGTGAGAGCTTGTCGTGGGCTAAGTTGGGACTCCCCTGCAGGGATTTGAACTTTCGAAAGCCGTACCCGCGGTTATGGGCAGATGGGAATTTGTTAATGTCCGGTTGTAGATAACTTGAACCTTAAATTAATTAAAATGAATCAACTGAGTGTGTTACCGTGATGGCCTCTTCTCGGCGGAGTCTGGGAAGTTGACACGGTGTTGGAGTAATGTTTGCGCAGGTTGCCCTCTAGTTTCTCGCTCGCGCTTTGCCTCCTCTTCTCGCTCTCTTTTGCGAATAGGATAGCCACCATGTTTGCTAGCCGCTTGCTGCAGCTCCACATATTTACCTTGCCTTACCTATAAGCTTAAATAGTCTTGATCGCGAGGGTGCGAGATTGCTGAGTCCCTGTGGCTCACAGATTACTATTACACCAGATGCAGGGCCTGATGATTCCGCTCTAGGTGACGCACTTGAGCTCAAGTGGGAGTTCGACGAGGACTCTCAACGTTACTATGTTTCCTTTCCTGATGATCAGTAGTGGTGCCCAGTTGGGGGTGATCGGGACCGTGTCGCATGTTGGGTTATCTTTTATTTTGGCGCCATAGTCGGGCCATGAGTGTTTGAATGATGTAATGTTATTTATGTACTTGATTGACGTGGCGAGTGTAAGCCAACTATGTTATCTCCCCTTTTATTATATATATATATATATATTACATGGGATGTTGTGAAGATTGCCTAACTTGCGACATATGCCTTCAATGCAATTATGCCTCTAAGTCGTGCCTCGACACGTGGGAGATATAGTCGCATCGAGGGTGTTACAAGTTGGTAATCAGAGCCTTCCCCGACCTTAGGAGCCCCATTGCTTGATCGTTATTAGCGGCCGAGTTGTGTCTAGAAAAATGTTTTGAGTCATTTAGGAATTATATATCGGAGAGTTAGGAATTCTTTTTACTTCCCAGTCTCCTCATCGCTCTGGTAAGGCATCCTGACGTAGAGTTTTGACTCTTCTCTTCTCAAATTTCACTAAAAAAAATTTTAGGATCACGTGGGTATCTTGGAATCGTTCCGATGGTTTTATGACGAGAACATTGTCTTGGTGCCTCCTGTCAGGGGTTTTGTGGAAGTGTCCCAGGGAGTTGAGCTCTGAGGTGTTGTCGTCATAATTTTATCGTTGTAGTTCTGGAATACCTGAGTTTAGTACGCCGACATCGAAAATCTCTTTTATGCAGTTCGTTGGTGAGATAACCTCGATGCCACCCAGTACTGGGGCGGGAGTTCGGGAGTATCGCCATAACTTGTATAACGGATGCTTTTCGAAGGTTGAGGTAGATGGTTTCCGAAGTTTTTCTCGGTTATGTGTTGAAGGATGGATACAGCTGGATGTAGGATTTGCTAGATTTGGGTGAGATATTATGCTTCCCCTGTATCCCCAACACCTGATTGCATAACCGGAAAGGTTCGGGAGTTTCATAGGTGGGAATTCTCGTAGCTCTAGTTCTTCTTCCACGGATATTTGGTTTGAGATTGGGATTTCTTACCGAGTATTCGTTCTTGATCCGTACCTTGTTGATTTATTTCTCTACCTAAATTCTAAGTGGCTTCTCAATTTATGGATATGTGACCATTTCAAGAGGAATGCATTCGTTCATTTTGTTCGGATGTGAAGACTATATGTTGCAATTTTCATTCCATTGGATTCAGCTTCATTTTATCTGTCTATGTGCTAACGGTGGTCAACCTCTTCAGGATGGCTCCCGCTAAGAGCACCAGTCAGAATCAGAATCAAGATCCGCCACCACCTCCACCTCCTCCGGAGGCATGGCAAGCTGTGATGGCCGCAACCAATGCAAACACACAGTTGATCATGCAAATTCTCCAAGAGTGCAATCAAGGCAACCAAGGGAACCAAGGCAACAATCAGAATCACTTTGCTACACTCAACCAGTTCCTTGCTAATGGGCCAAAGACTTTCAGCAATTGTGTTGAGGCAACTGATGCTGACGATTGGCTTGTGGATCTGTGCAAGCATTTCGAGTGCAGTAACGTCAGACCTGAGGACTTTGTCAAGTTCGCTTCCTTCCAACTCAAAGATCAAGCTGCAGAATGGTTCCAGCAGTACAAGGATTCCAGAGGTGGACATGTTATTACCTGGGATGAATTCCGTCAAGATTTCAGAGCTCATCATATTCCTCAGAACGTGGTTGAAAGCAAGCGTGAGGAATTCCACAACCTGAAGCAAGGCTCTTTGTCTGTCTATGACTACAACAAGTTGTTTCAGAAGCTCACACGCTTTGCTAAGCAGGACGTCCCTGACGAGAAGAGCATGATATACCAGTTCAGGGGTGGTCTCAGAGAAGAAATTCAGCTAGCTCTTGTTCTCTTTGAGCCCTTGAGGTATGATGAGTTCTACAACATGGCACTGAAGCAAGAGGCCACTCAACTGAGGTGTGATGCTTCCAAGAAGCGAGTCAGAGATGCTACTCCTTCTTCCTCTACTCAAGTGGCCAAGAAGCAGAAGTATTGGCTTCCTCCTCCTACGTTTCGTCAGCCGTATCAGCAGAAGAGCAAAGGTGGCAGTGGATCTTCCCACCCACCCAACCCTGGCTTTCAGAACAAGACTTCGTCTCAAGCTCCAAGATCGAGTGCTCCGTACCACCGTCCGCTTTCAGAGGTCACGTGCAACAAGTGCCAACAGAAGGGTCACTATGCCAACAAGTGTCTCAATCAGAGGCGTCTTCTTCCTCCTCCTCCTGTGAGATCGGCAAGTACAGCTATCGTCAAGCATAACACCAAGTCCGCCAAGGTCAACTTGATGAATGCAGCTCAGGCAGAGGATTCGTCAGATGTCATTATGGGTAACCTTCCTGTTAACGATATTCCTGCCAAAGTTCTTTTTGACACTGGTGCATCGCATTGTTTCATCTCGAGACTATTTGTTTCTAAGCATGAGTTGCCTTTACAAGATTTGCCTAGGTAGTTATCTGTTGTTTCTCCGGGTAAATTCATGAATGCAAGTGCTATGGCCCCGGATATTACTATCACGTTGGGCGATTACAAGTTTCTCTCTTCTCCGGTGGTTCTTGGTAACTCGGATATTGATCTTATTCTCAGAATGGATTGTCTTTCTAAGCACAAGGCACATCTTGATTGTGCTGCCAGGAAGATTCAATTGACTCATTCGTCTGAGGATGTAATTGTCTTTGCCGCTCGTGATGATACAATCCGTCTGTTTTCTCTCAATGAAAAGGGTGAACTGGATGCTATCTCGCAAATTCCAGTCATTTGCGAATATCAAGACGTCTTTCTAGAAGAGCTTCCAGGAATGCCTCCGCACCGGCCAGTTGAATTCGTTATTGATCTTGAGCCCGGCACGGAACCTGTGTGCAAGCGTCCTTACAAGCTCGGACCTGAAGAGTTGAAGGAACTGAAGAAGCAACTCGATATTCAAGAGAGAATGGGTCTCATCCGGCCTAGTTCTTCTCCGTGGGGTTGTGGTGTTCTTTTTATGAAGAAGAAGGATGGAACGGACCGACTTTGTGTTGATTACCGTCCATTGAACAAGAAGACCATCAAGAACAAATACCCACTTCGCAACATCAATGAGCTGTTCGAACAACTCAACGGTGCCCAAGTATTCTCCAAGCTTGATCTCCGCATGGGTTATCATCAGATTCGAATCCGTGAGCAAGATATTTCCAAGACGGCTTTCAGAACAAGCTATGGTTCATATGAATACACTGTCATGTCTTTTGGCCTCGTCAACGCTCCTCCGACTTTCTCTCGCATGATGAACTTCATCTTCAACGCCTACACCAATGACTTCGTTTTGGTCTATCTCGACGACATTCTGGTTTTCTCTAAGAACAAGGAAGATCATGCCAAGCACTTGCGTTTGGTGCTCGATAAGTTGAGGGAACACAAGTTCTACACCAAGTTCTCCAAGTGCGAATTTTGGCTCGATGAGGTTCTTTATCTTGGTCATATCATCTCTGCCAAGGGCATTGCCGTGAGTCCTGAGAAGGTGTCTGCAATTGTGAATTGGGAACCTCCTCAGAACGTGAAGCAACTCCGTAGCTTCCTCGGTCTCGCAAGCTACTGCCGGAGATTCGTTGAAAACTTTTCTAAGATCGCGAAGCCTCTCTCAAATCTTCTTCAGAAGCATGTCAAGTACGTTTGGTCTCTGGAGTGTGACATTGCTTTCAACACTTTGAAAGAGAAATTGATCACTGCTCCAGTTCTAACTCCGCCCGATGAATCCAAGCCGTACGAGGTCTTTTGTGATGTCTCTCTCCAAGGTCTTGGCACAATGTTGATGCAAGAGAAGAAAGTTGTTGCTTCTACCTCTCGCCAGTTGAAGCCTAATGAGAAGAACTACCCCACTCATGATCTCGAGTTGGCGGCAGTTGTGCATGATCTTTTGACTTGGAGACATCTCTTATTGGGAAGAAAAGTGGACATCTTCACTGACCACAAGAGTCTCAAGTACATCTTCACTCAGCCTAATCTCAACCTCAGACAAACTCGATGGGTCGAAATGATTCAAGAGTATAATCCGAGTATCGAGTATACTCCAGGCAAGGCCAATGTGATTGCTGACGCATTGAGCAGGAAAGCTTATTGCAACAGTCTGATTCTCAAGCCTTATCAACCCGAGCTTTGTGAAGCTTTCCGCAAACTTAATCTGCAAGTTGTTCCTCAAGGTTTCCTCGCCAACCTTCAAGTCTCTCCTACCTTGGAAGACCAGATTCGCCAAGCCCAGCTTCTTGATGCTATGGTGAAAAAGGTGAAGATTGGGATTGCCAAGAGTCAACCCAAGTACAAGTGCTACCTCCTTGATGACAAGGACACTCTCTTCTTCGAGGATCATATCATTGTGCCCAAAGGTGAACTTCGTAAAGTGATCACGAACGAGGCTCACAATTCTCTCCTCTCCATCCACCCTGGGAGCATGAAGATGTATCAGGACCTCAAGAAGGCTTATTGGTGGACTCGAATGAAGCGCGAGATTGCTCAGTTCGTGAATGAGTGTGATGTCTGCAGAAGAATGAAGGCAGAACACCAAAGGCCAGCGGGTCTCCTCCAACCTCTTGCCATTCCAGAATGGAAGTTTGACCACATTGAAATGGACTTCGTGACTGGGTTTCCAAAGTCCAAGCGTGGCAATGATGCTATATTCGTTGTCATCGACAAACTCACCAAAGTGGCTCACTTTCTGCCTATCAAAGAGTCAATCACTGCAGCTCAATTGGCGAAACTCTATACCTCTCGAATTGTCTCTCTGCACGGTATTCCACAAGTGATCTCTTCAGACCATGGCAGCATCTTTACCTCCAAGTTTTGGGATTCTTTTCAGAAGGCCATGGGCACCAACATCCGCTTCAGCACAGCTTTCCATCCTCAAACTAGCGGTCAAGTCGAGCGTGTCAACCAGATTCTTGAAGATATGTTCAGGGCTTGTGTGATCTCCTTCGGCATGAAGTGGGAGGATTGCCTTCCTTATGCTGAATTCTCCTACAACAACAGTTTTCAAGCAAGTTCGGGTAAGGCCCCATTTGAAATCCTGTATGGCAGGAAGTGCCACACCCCTCTCAACTGGTCTGAAACTAGTGAACGTCAGCTGCTGGGTAATGACTTAATCACAGAGGCAGAGGAAATGTGCAAAGTCATTCGAGATAACCTCAAAGCAGCCCAATCCCGCCAGAAGAGCTACTATGATAGTAAGCACTGTGATTTGGCTTTCGAGATCGGAGATCATGTTTACCTCCGCGTCTCTCCAATGAAAGGTACTCGTCGCTTCGGTATCAAAGGGAAGCTTGCCCCCAGATACGTGGGACCTTTCAAGATTGTCAGCAAGAGAGGCGATCTCGCCTATCAACTCGAGCTTCCTTCAAACTTTGCAAATGTTCATGATGTGTTCCATGTCTCTCAGCTCCGAAAGTGCTTCAAGACTCCTGACCGCACCGTCAACTTCGAGGACATTGACCTCCAAGAAGATCTCTCCTATCGTGAGCACCCAGTTGCTATTCTTGAAGAGACTGAACGCAAGACTCACAACAAGTCAATCAAATTCCTCAAAGTCAAGTGGTCACACCATTCCGACCGTGAAGCTACCTGGGAATGCGAGGATCACCTCCGCTCTGAGTACCCGGCGTTCTTTCAGTCCTAGATCTCGGGACAAGATCCTTTCGTAGTGGTGGAGTGTTGTAACACCCCGGATATGATTTACCCAATTTGGAATCCAACTCTTGCCGTTTTCGGCCTTAAGTTATTTTATTTTCTCGGGTTCGGGTTCTTTGTCTCCGTGTGTTGTTATCATTGTCATGCATCTCATATCATGTCATCATGTGCATTGCATTTGCATACATGTTCATCTCATGCATTCGAGCTTTTTCCCCGTTGTCCGTTTTGCATTCCGACGCTTCATTCTCCTCCGGTGGCCATTTCTACCCTTCTTTCGTGTGTGGGGTTTAAACATTTCCGGATTGGACCGAGACTTGCCAAACGGCCTTGGTTTACTACCGGTAGACCGCCTGTCAAGTTTTGTACCATTTGGACTTCGTTTGATGCTCCAACGGTTAACCGAGGGACCGAAAAGGCCTCGTGAGTGTTGCAGCCCAACACCCCTCCAATTTGGCCCAAAACCCACCAAAACCCTCTCCATCATCTAGAGCGTTCGATCACGATCGCGTGGCCGAAAACCGCACCTCATTTGGACTCGCCTAGCTCCCTCTATGCCTATTTAAAGACACCCCCGAAAATCTCCTTCTCCTTCCCCCGAAACCCTAAAAATTGCCTTGCGCCGCGCCGGACATGTCCGTATCCGGCCGGACACTTCGCGCCGCCGCCCCGGTCCACTAGCTGAGCGCCACGTGTCGCCTCGCCGGCGCCACCCGCCGCGGCACGGAGAGCCCGCGTCCGGCCCCCGGGACCGTTGCCCTCCGCGCCGCCCGCGCCTGCCCTTCCCCGCCCGAGCCGGCAGTCTCCTTCGACGCCGGATCGCCGCGCCGCCGCGCCAGCCTCCCGTCCGGTGAGCTCCGCCATCGGAGCCGCACCGCCGCCCTCACGGAGCTCCGCCACTGGAGACGCACCGCCGCCGCCGCGCCTCCCCAGCCTCGTCGCCAGCCGCGCCCACACCGGCCCCCGCCTCCCCGTCGTGCTCTGGCGAGCTTCCTCCCCGCCGGTGAACAGTACTCCGGCGAGCCGCATCAGGAACCGTGCAGATCTCAGATCTAGATTCAAACTCGGGTTGACTTTCTCCCAAAACCCTAGTTCATGTTGCCCTGTTCATCGTGCTATAACTTTGCATCCGTAGCTCCGTTTTGGGCATATAGCATATCAATTTGTTCGTATCAGAGAGCACATCATTTCATTCCATTGCATAATTTTCATTTGAGTTCATCTTGATGCCCGAAATGCTGTTAGAAGAGTGCTAATTGAGATAACTGTCAGATCTGCTACTCCATTTAGATATTTGTCATTTTTTCCATGATTATTGTGTGCATGATATGCCCCTGAGTTCTACATATGTTTTGTTAAGGGTTTTGCCATCTTTCCAGAGGCGCAACCCATGTATTTTTGTGATGTGGTGTGGTGACTAGCACAAGCTTGCAAAGTGAGGCACTTGGTAATGCTGATTTCAGGGACTTAGCATTTCCACTAAGTCCTTGACCTGTTTATCTCATATGGCCATATGTTCATGTTGTTTCCTAGTGATCCGTGCCTCTTTTGAGGATGATCGATAAGGATGTTTTGTTAATCTTGTAGTGCTCTATCCATCCATGTCTTTGTTTGCAATTATGGAGCACCCTAGCTTGAGTCAATCAAGCTCTACTTTTGCTACTTCGTGAATCTGGGCAGATTGTCTACTTGTTAGCGATTTTGCCGAGGATGTTGTAGTTGATCCGTGCATGCTATGCTATTGTTCTTGCCATGTCTAGCTTGAATTTTGTGTATTCTTGATGGGTGTATGCTTAGTTTGTCTTGACTTTATCTGTACTAAGTGCATCGAGCTCGTAAACATGCCTACTTGATATCTGTTCCAGCATGCTCCAGTTTTCACTAAGTCTGAGAATTGATTATGTTTTTGCCATGTTCACATGCTTGCAATTGTATTTTCTGATCCCTTTTGGCTCAAGGTCACTAAGGGACTTTTGTTAAGCTCTTTGAGTAGCTCCATGCCATGCTTTACTTTGCCATGTTCAGGTCCTGTAGCATGTAGTTTTGTTGCTCCGAAGAGTTCTATCTGATCTGAAATTCCAGACAAGTGTTAATTTCACTAAGTCTGAGATATGTTTACCATATGCATTTTTGCCATGCTTGTTTGAACCTGTTAATGGATGAATTAGCCGTGGCTCAATGCTAGACTTTTGTTAAGCATCATGAATGCATCCCTGCCATGTATTTTGATGCCATGTTTGAATGCTGTAGCATGTTCATCTTATTGCATTTTTATGGCTACTTGCTGTAAATCGCAGACCGGTGTCATATTTGAATTGCTTGCCATTTCCAAACCGTAACTCCGATTCTGGTGTTCTTTATATCGTTTTCAAGCGATTTCATCTCATATTTCCAGTGGCACACTTGAAATTCCAAGTTGAGGCCAGGTTCATGCACCCCTTGTCAAATCTTGCATATGCATCTCGCATCGCATCCCGCATAGCATACCATGTTTGCATCATATTGTTTGATCCTTCCACGTGGTTGATTGTCCCTTGTTTCTTGTTTGTCTTGTTTGGGTAGAGCCGAGAGACGAGTTCACTAACGAGGAGCCCGTTGAGTTTTCTTTCGAGGATCCAGTCAACTCTGACAACTTTGCAAGCAAGATAATCATACCCTCGAAATCACTACTATCTTTGCTTTGCTAGATGCTTGCTCTTTTGCTATGCCAATGCTACGATGCCTACCACTTGCTTTCAAGCCTCCCAAATTGCCATGTCAACCTCTAACCCACCATGTCCTAGCAAACCGTTGATTGGCTATGTTAACGCTTTGCTTAGCCCCTCTTATAGTGTTGCTAGTTGCAGGTGAAGCTTGGAGACCGTTCCTTGTTGGACCATTATTTACTTGTTGGGATATCATTATATTATCTTGTCATCTTAATGCATCTATATATTTGGTAAAGGGTGGAAGGCTCGGCCTCTCGCCTAGTGTTTTGTTCCACTCTTGCCGCCCTAGTTTCCGTCATATCGGTGTTATGTTCCCGGATTTTGCGCTCCTTACGCGGTTGGGTTATAATGGGAACCCCTTGATAGTTCGCCTTGATTAAAACTTTTCCAGCAATGCCCAACCTTGGTCTTACCATTTGCCACCTAGCCTCTTTTTCCCTTGGGTTTCCGGAGCCCGAGGGTCATCTTATTTTAAACCCCGCCGGGCCAGTGCTCCTCTGAGTGTTGGTCCAACCGAGCGATGTTCGGGGCTACCAGGGGCAACTCTGGGCTGGCCTACCCGACGTCTGGCTCATCTGAGTGTGCCCTGAGAACGAGATATGTGCAGCTCCTATCGGGATTTGTCGGCACATTCGGGCGATGTTGCTTGTCTTGTTTTAACCTGTCGAAGTGTCTTGAAGAACCGAGATACCGAGTCTGATCGGAACGTCTCGGGAGGAGGTCTATTCCTTCGTTGACCGTGAGAGCTTGTCGTGGGCTAAGTTGGGACTCCCCTGCAGGGATTTGAACTTTCGAAAGCCGTGCCCGCAGTTATGGGCAGATGGGAATTTGTTAATGTCCGGTTATAGATAACTTGAACCTTAAATTAATTAAAATGAATCAACTGAGTGTGTTACCGTGATGGCCTCTTCTCGGTGGAGTCCGAGAAGTGGACACGGTGTTGGAGTAATGTTTGCGCAGGTTGCCCTCTAGTTTCTCGCTCGCGCTTTGCCTCCTCTTCTCGCTCTCTTTTGCGAACAGGATAGCCACCATGTTTGCTAGCCGCTTGCTGCAGCTCCACATATTTTCCTCGCCTTACCTATAAGGTTAAATAGTCTTGATCGCGAGGGTGCGAGATTGTTGAGTCCCTATGGCTCACAGATTACTATTACACCAGATGTAGGGCCTGATGATTCCGCTCTAGGTGACGCGCTTGAGCTCAAGTGGGAGTTCGACGAGGACTCTCAACCTTACTATGTTTCCTTTCCTAATGATCAGTAGTGGTGCCCAGTTGGGGGTGATCGGGACCGTGTCGCATGTTGGGTTATCTTTTATTTTGGCGCCGTAGTCGGGCCATGAGTGTTTGAATGATGTAATGTTATTTATGTACTTGATTGACGTGGCGAGTGTAAGCCAACTATGTTATCTCCCATTTTATTATATATATATATTACATGGGATGTTGTGAAGATTGCCTAACTTGCGACATATGCCTTCAATGCGATTATGCCTCTAAGTCGTGCCTCGACACGTGGGAGATATAGTCGCATCGAGGGTGTTACACTCTTCTAGCCTTGTATTTTCTTCTACACGCAACACGGAACAACAGGAGATTCGCGCTGAACTTTAAAATTATTCAGGATTCGTTTGACCTTTTTTATTCATTAATTAAGTTTTCTAGGTATTTAATGTCCATAATTCAAATCCGATCTACAAATACATGCTCCGATGCACCAAAATGGCTAGAAACAACGTACATGTGTCCTTGAGGTGCATGCTTATGTTGGGGAACGTAGTAATTTCAAAATTTTCCTATGCACACGCAAGATCATGGTGATGCATAGCAACGAGAGGGGAGAGTGTTGTCTACGTACCCTCGTAGACCGGAAGCGGAAGCGTTAGCACAACGCGGTTGATGTAGTCGTATGTCTTCACGGCCCGACCGATCAAGCACCGAAACTATGGCACCTCCGAGTTCTAGCACACGTTCAGCTCGATGACAATCCCCGGACTCCGATCCAGCAAAGTGTCGGGGAAGAGTTCCGTCAGCATGACGGCATGGTGACGATCTTGATGTTCTACCGTTGCAGGGCTTCACCTAAGCACCGCTACAATATTATCGAGGATTATGGTGGAGGGGGGCACCGCACACGGCTAAGAGATCAATGATCAATTGTTGTGTCCATGGGGTGCCCCCCTGCCCTCGTATATAAAGGAGTGGAGGAGGGGGCCGGCCAAGGAGGGTGGCGCACCCTAGGGGGGATTCCAACTCCCACAGGGAGTAGGACTCCCCTTTTTCCTATTAGGAGTAGGAGAGGGAAGGAAGAGGAAGGAGGGAGGAAGGAAAGGGGGGCCGGCCCCCCTCCCAATTCGGATTGGGCTTGGGGGGCGCACCCCCTCCCTTGCTCCTTTCTCCTCCTTTCCACCAAGGCCCAATAAGGCCCATAAACCTTCCGGGGGGTTCCGATAACCTCCCGGTGATCCGGTATTGTCCCAATCTCACCCGGAACCTTTCCGGTGTCCAAATATAGTCGTCCAATATATCAATCTTTATGTCTCGACCATTTCGAGACTCCTCGTCAAGTCCGTGATCACATCCGGGACTCCGAACAACCTTCAGGACATCAAAATACATAAACTCATAATGAAACTGTCATCATAACGTTAAGCGTGCAGACCCTACGGGTTCGAGAACAATGTAGACATGACCGAGACACGTCTCCGGTCAATAACCAATAGCGGAACCTGGATGCTCATATTGGCTCCTACATA
This sequence comes from Triticum aestivum, assembly GCF_018294505.1. NCBI lineage: Eukaryota > Viridiplantae > Streptophyta > Magnoliopsida > Poales > Poaceae > Triticum > Triticum aestivum. The sequence goes on from NC_057812.1 coordinate 251,766,038, forward strand.
TTCTACGAAGATCTTTATCGGTCATACCGCATAACAACATACGTTGTTCCCTTTGTCATCGGTATGTTACTTGCCCGAGATTCGATCGTCGGTATCTCAATACCTAGTTCAATCTCGTTACCGGCAAGTCTCTTTACTCGTTCCGTAATACATCATCCTGCAACTAACTCATTAGTTGCAATGCTTGCAAGGCTTAAGTGATGTGCATTACCGAGAGGGCCCAGAGATACCTCTCCGATAATCGGAATGACAAATCCTAATCTCGAAATACGCCAACCCAACAAGTACCTTCGGAGACACCTGTAGAGCACCTTTATAATCACCCAGTTACGTTGTGACGTTTGGTGGCACACAAAGTGTTCCTCCGATAAACGGGAGTTGCATAATCTCATAGTCATAGGAACATGTATAAGTCATGAAGAAAGCAATAGCAACAAACTAAACGATCAAGTGCTATGCTAACAGAATGGGTCAAGTCAATCACATCATTCTCCTAATGATGTGATCCCGTTAAACAAATGACAACTCATGTCTATGGTTAGGAAACATAACCATCTTTGATCAACGAGCTAGTCAAGTAGAGGCATACTAGTGACACTCTGTTTGTCTATGTATTCACACATGTATTATGTTTCCAGTTAATACAATTCTAGCATGAATAATAAACATTTATCATGATATAAGGAAATAAATAATAGCTTTATTATTGCCTCTAGGGCATATTTCCTTCAGCTTAGGTCTCATGGAACGAATGAGAATGAATTCAACCGTCTCGGCGTCCTGGCTTGGCCACAAACATTGCGAATCTCGGTTTTTTAAATCTCTGTAAATCCAAAACTCACTAGAAAATCATGAAACTTGGCATGGTGTCACTACATGGCACATATATGTCATGGAAAATAATTATCTAGTTTGGGCTAAGCTATATTACAAGCCTCTTACAAACCGAAGCTTCTTGCAACCGTTGTGGTTCTGGTAGGGAAACATGCCCCTCTTGTCGGCGAAATGATAATTGATGCCTCTTCTCGCCTTGAACTTTGTTTTCTACTGGCAACAAGAATAACAGGAGTGTCATGCTGAAATCTGAAACTATTCAGGGTTCGTTTGGCCATTGTATATATTAATTAAGTTTTCTAGGCATTTAATGTAGTCCATAATCCAAATTTGAACTACAAGCACATGCTCCAGTGAAGCAAAATGGGTGGGAAATCGTAATGTGTCATTTGGTGCATGTTTAGGTCTCATTTAAGGAATGTGAATGAATTACGAACTTGTCATCGTCCTAAAACATTTAGAATCTCGGTTTTTAAATTTCAGTAAATCGAAAACTCACCCAAAAACATGAAACTTGGCATTGTTTCATGACATGGCACATATATGCCATGGTAAAAAATTGTCCAGTTTGAGACAAGGCGCACACATTAATAGTCAACGAAATCCGTTTGAAACAAATAGATGACACATTAATATCGCAAACGGTTGTATTATATGAATCACGTGTTCCGTAACCATTTAAGTGCGGCCACTACCTCTGCCAAAATTTAACCATACTCGGTGGCGTGCGTGCAACTGTTTGATTAGACGGGACGAGCGCGAGAAGTCCGCCGTGTAGGCTCAACGGGACGCGTGCAAACAGTCCGCCGCGCAGGCTCGACAGGACGTGTGCATCCTATCCACCTCGCAGGCTTGACGGGACACGTGCGAGCAGCAAGGCGCCCATGCTCACCGGGAATTGAGCTCTTTGACCTTCATCCACCAGTCGCCCGCCTCGCTCACAACTTCTCCATTAATGGGTTAATTAAAGCACCTAGACGGAGGGTGTTTGCTTGTGATCCCATTGCGGCATTTGCTTTGTTCGTGTTTTCAACTCGTATTCCTGCCTAATTTAAATTGCCACATAGGGCAACGGATAATACGATGACAAATAAAATGGCAATGGATAATACGACGACAAATTTACAATGGCGCGGATAATAATTGTCTTACATATTTCGGATAATTTAAAATGCCACATGCGGCAAGCCCGGAAGGCACAGGGGCAAGAGAAGAAGGAAATCACAGACAATGGTCTGGATCGCTACTGTCTCTACTCGTCGATGGATCGCCGAGCGACGACATCCTCCAGCTCCTTCTTCAATTACTCATGACTTTGCTTGAAAGCAGCCACAGATTCCTCACTCCTTCTCGCGCTCGATCCAGAGCTTCCTTAGTCACCCATCAGTTCCTCGACGATCGCTGTCAGCGTCATCCCCGAGGCACTGCTCTGCTCATGTAGCATCTTCCAGCCGGTGGCCTCCTCCTCCTTCTCGGCGAGTGCTTTGAGGAGCTTTGCATTGTCACACATGAGTTGCTCGATGAGGCCAGTCGGCTTGTCAACCAAGGCATCACTGATCTCGAGTAGCTTCATCAAGCCGTCGACCAACTCCTGCTGCTTAATGAGGCCAGCGAGAATGTCGTCATCGCCGGCCAAGGACTTCAGCAATGCCAGCTCGTCGCGATCGTCAACGCGACGAGTGTGCTTGTGAGAGCCCTCGCGTGCCCGTGCGAGCTCGTTCGAGGGCTCCGCGGCACGCCGGGACATCTCTGCTACGGCTGCCGCTTCGCGGTGGGACCTCTCTAGTGCTTCTGCAGCCTTGGTCTTTGCCACCTAGTTATATGTCCACCCGAAACTCCTCCTGCCGGTCATGACGGAACGACTTGACAGGAAAGACCAGCTTTGTGGGTGATGAGGAGAGGAACTGTGAAGTAATTTTCGAATGGGTAGTTTTTATAGCCCAGTGCTAAGTGTGAACACATATTAGTTTTATAGGTGTGAACAGATTTGCAATTACTTATTGCGTTGTAATCTGCAATGTGACGAGAAACAAGGTCAAAATTTATTGATGGTTCTGGGGCTACAAAGCCCGTTTCTGTTGTTCTGGCTCATCGCAAATAGTTCTTTTGGATCAACCGTATGCCACACATCGGAAGCCTAAAACATGGGCCCACATTCTCGGATGTACATGTATGTGTCTGTCCACTATCACACACAGTCAAGATATCACCATCGTGTCCTATGGATGCGTCGTCGCGCCTCCCACGGGGTGCCAGAAGGTTGACCACGTGGTTGCTTGCCGTTGAGGCGGCCGCGGCGCGCTCTGCTCGCGTCCATCAATGCATTTTGCTCGCCATTGAGGCGGCCACAATGCACTCTGCTTTGGCATCTCTGCGCGTGCTTTGCTCGCCGTTGAGGCAAATTTACAATGGCAACGGTTAATAATTGTTTTACATATTTAGGATAATTTAAAATACCACATGCGGCAAGGCCCAAAACACTCACGACCTACATATGCATACAATTATAATAAAATATAGACTAAAAGGCTGAGCTAGCGGCCTTCCGATGATGGTCTTCTTGGACTCCATGATCAGCATAGCACCCTTGCGGCCGTTCATTCCAAGTGTCCTGGCCCGCCTCCGCCTACGAAGCTGCTGGCGCTGGGGGGCTCTTGGGGTTGTTGGGCCTCTTCCAGAAGAGCTTGACAACGTGCAATCGCGCCCATGATATCTCCATGGAACCGCTCCATTTCCATGTCTCTGGCCTGGTAGCAAATTCGGTCCATCACTTGCATCCTCAAGATATCACGTTGGCGATGTTCTACTTCATCGGGGACGTCAACTCCGTCAAGAATGCGCTCGAGCCTAGCCCCCACATCATTGGGATCGAGGTTGACACGGCCGCTGCGGGCAATGATGAAGCCGTAGGCTGCCTATGTCTTGACTGAATCACAGAGGTCCTCTGCCCATTCCTTGCGGGGCATCAGGCTCTTGATGAGCACTGGTGACGGAGGCTCTTCGGGTGGGTCGTCGATCATGCCGCCGAGCAGCTCTAGATCTTTTGCACAGTAGATGGCAAACTGCTCATCACACCTCCTCTGCAATATGTCGATTGTGCACCCAAGCACAGTCACACCGATATCGCTACCGATGGGCCATCGTGCCTGCACCGGCTAATGAAGCTCTTGCCCCGCGACCTTCTCCGGCTCGTTCTCCTCGTCGAAGATGTAATGCAAGTAGGGGTCGACGCCGAAGCTTTGGTCGTTGTCTGGCATGCTTGGAATAACTAATGGTAGATGGGTGAGGACTATATCTACGCAGAGTGTTGCGACGGTGCGTTGCCGCCTTGGCTTATATGCAGTAAGCCATTAGCTGGTGGCGCGAAAACGATGAGGGAAGAGGCATGGATTTTACAATTCGCCCATGTGGAGCGCAGGAAGCATTCGCTGGAGCACGGGAAGACTAAGTGGAGCACACACACAACCCGAATACCGTATGCGGTGCCACGTGTTATTTATCATACACGTGTTAACATAAGGAAACGTATGTGTAACTTACTAAACATCGCACGTGAGTACTCACAGACGTATCATATGCGATACTCCTAGCCACCGCAAGCATCTAGTTTGCATTTTTCAAAGTTTTTTGTACGAACAGAATTGCACACGAACTAACTATAGTAACCATCTATGCAATAATTTCTCATCGCAAATAGTTCATCCGAGTGGGCTGTTTGCTGCGAATCACACACATCTTGTTTACACGAATCTTTTGTGTTCTTTTGGCTCATCGCAAATGTCGCATATCGCACACATCTTGTTAAGTTGAACCCTTTTTGTTCTCTTCCCTAACCAAAAACAGTTCATCCGAGTGAACCGTATGCCGTATATCACACACACCTTGATCTGGCTGACTGTTTCTGTTGCATTCCTTAATAGCACACAATTCATCGGAGCGAACTGTATGCCGTATATTGCACACACATTGATATGGCTGCCCGTTTCTGTTGTTTTGCCTCATCGCAAATAGTTCTTCTGGATCAACCGTATGCCCCACATCGCACACATAACTAAAATCTGAATCATATTTGATGTCTCCGCCATCGCAAACATTTTGCATCTTTTTGACGGGTTTTTTTTACATCCTCATTTGCAATTAATGCACCGCACACAGTTTTCTCAAAGGGTCTCTGATCGTAGTGTCACGTTAGCAGCATCCTACAGTAGTGTGTCCTGCAGCGACAGAAGATAAATGGATTGCACTACGGGCTAACGTGGCTTAGATCTGCGTTGGTATTTCCCAAAGAGAAAGGGATGATGCAGCACAACCACTGTAGGTATTTCCTTCAGTTATGAAACCAATGTTATCTATCTAGTAGGAGAACCAAGCAACACTATGTAAACGGTACCTGCACACAAAGAACAAATCCTCGCAACCAACGCGAAAGAGGGGTTGTCAATCCCTCCACGGTAAAAGGATATATTAAATTATACGAGTTTGGATAAATAGATCTGAATAAAACACGAAATAAAATAAGTATAAAAAAAGTGCAGCAACGTATTTTTGGATTTTTGGAATAATAGATCTGAAAATAATATGATAAAAGATAGACCCGGGAACCGTATATCTCACTAGTGGCTTCTCTCGAGAAAATAGCATATAGTGGGTAAACAAATTATTGTTGGGCAATTGATAGAAGAACAAATAATTATGATGATATCCAAGGCAATGATCGTGTATGTAGGCATCACGTCCAAGATTAGTAGACCGAAACGATTCTGCATCTACTACTGTCACTCCACACATCGACCGTTATCCAACATGCATCTAGTGTATTGAGTTCATGGAGAAACGGAGTAATGCAATAAGAATGATGACATGATGTAGACAAGATCTATTCATGTAGGAATAGACCTCATATTTTTATCCTTAATAGCAACGATACATGCGTGCCTCGCTACCCTTTCTGTCACTGGGTGAGGACACCGCAAGATCGAACCCATCACAAAGTATCTCTTACCATTGCAAGAAAAATCAATCTAGTTGGCCTAACTAAACCAAAGATTCGGAGAAGAAATACGTGGCTGTAACAATCATGCATATAAGAGATCAAAGAAAACTCAAATAATATTCATGGATAGATTTGATCATAAACTCGAACTTCCCCGGATCCCAACAAACACACAGCAAAAATTCATTACATCAAATAGATCTTCAAGAACATCGAGGAGAACATTGTATTGAGAATCAAAAAGAGAGAAGAAGCCATCTAGATACTGCATATGGACTAGTAGGTCTATGGTGAACTACTCACACATCATCGGAGGAGCACCAATGAGGATGATGAACCCCTCCATGATCGTATTTCCCTCCTGGGAGTGCCGGAATAGGGCTCTAGATTGGATCTCATGGTTCTGGAACTTGCGGCGGCTGGAATTGTGTTTCGTCGACTCCCCTTGGGTTTCTTGAATATCTGAGAATTTATGGAGAGAAGAGGCAGTGGAGGAGACCTCCATGGGCCCCACCATCCATCAGGGCACGCAGGGGCCTTTGGCATGCTCTGGTGGGTGGTGGGGCCCATGGGCCTCCCCCAGGTGCTTCCTTGGCTCCCAAGTTTTCTTTTGGTCCCAAAAAATCTCCAAAAAGTTTCATGACATTTGAACTCCGTTTGGTACTAATATTCCGCGAAGTAAAAAAAACAAGCAAAAAACAACAACTGACATTGGGCACTATGTCAATAGGTTAGTCCAAAAAAATGATATAAAGTTGCTATAAAATAATTATAAAATATCCAAAAATGATAATATAACAACATGGAACAATAAAAAATTATAGATACGTTGGAGACGTATCAGCATCCCCAAGCTTAATTCCTGCTCGTCCTCGAGTAGGTAAATGATAAAAGCAGACTTTTTGATGTGGAATGTTGCCTAACATGTTCATCACATATTCTTTTCTTTTGTAGTATGGACATTTGGACTTTTTGATGGTTCAAAGCAATAGTTTATATTTGACATGAAGACTTCAATACTCAAGCATATCAACAAGCAACCATGTCTTTCAAAATATCGACAGTAAAGAAAGCTATCCCTAACCCATCATGCTCAATCATTGATCCATTCATGAAAGATGAAACGCACTCGAATATTAGTTACATCCAATGCACACGTATGATCATAGTGCTCCCTAGTTGGTGCTTTATAAGAGAAGATGTTCAGATTCCTTTGTGCGTGTTGGAGTGTCGTATCGTTCAGTGAGGATCGAGGACAGTAACTCAGGTGCTGGTGAAGTGGAGTGGGGTGACTAAAGCCATGGCTACCTGGGAAGATTTGGCACTCCTCAAGCAAACATTTCCGTGTGCGCCGGCTTGGGGGCAAGCCATTTTTTGTCAGGGGGGTTGTTAGTAGTACTGACGCAGCAACAGGTGATGGTGAATAGGACACACTGATAAAAGAAGAAGTGGCACAGGAAGATGGGCCGCACCCTCGGCCAAAGCGAAGATTTACTAGGTCGGCACGGGTCCACGACAACGAGTGGACCGCGTGAATCTTCAACGGATATAAAAGGAAGCAGATCGAGGACAACATCGACAGGTTGGAAGGATAGGCGGCTTCGGCCGAGAGGCGAGGATAGGATAGAGAGCGAGTGGCTGGTTTGAATTCCGGCTTATAATCTCCGAATTCTGGTTGAAACTCCTTGAATGATAGCTTGATCTAGTTCGAGTACTCACACAAGTATTCACAGTTTTTACATACCTGATCATGAAAATATTACGAGAATGTTACCTGTCGACAGTCAGTCAAAAGGGATTTCGCAGTAACCCCCGCCTCCCCATCTCCCTTCGATATCGTTTGCACAAATCCTGACACAGAATCCTAGCCACGTCGAATTCACAAACTTGTTCTCTATAAGAGAAACGCCAACGAACCATATAGTCAAAGTAGTGGAGCTAGCCCACTACTCAGCGGCACACCCCTTTGCCCAGGGTCACCTGGGCTCAAATCTCAATCCCCCCTTTCACCCTTTTTTTTCACCAGATGGCATTTTCTCCAGGAAAAATGCTATGTTACATGGCGTTCTTATTTATTTAATAGATGACATTTTTATATTAAGAGTGGCATTTTTGTCTTAAGAGATGGCATTTCTAATTTTTAAGAGATGACACTATTATTATTAAGAGATGGCATTTTGATTTTTTAAGAGATGGTAATTTTAATATTAAGAGGTGACATTTATTATTATTAAAATATGGATTTTTTAAGAGATGGCAATTTTAATATTAAGATTGGGGGAGCCCGCACCCTTCACACGGGTTGAACGAGATAAGACGAAGTGTGGCCTTCAAATTGAGCCTTGTAGGCCGAGGAAGCAGAGTACATCCCAACCTTAGTGAAATTCCAAATAATCGAGTCTTTCACCATCCGTTGGAAAAGTGTTTTGGGATTCTTAAGATGCAAAAGTTAGGTATTTTTACATCTATATCTTCTATTGACGATACTCTAAGCAGTAAATATGCACGAATTATTTGAAACCCTTTTCCGCATAGAGAAGCTAGATTCAAGATGATCTTCCACCGAACTTGAGCATCTCCGGGATAGACACCAGATAAACACTGATCTTCGTTTCGGAAACGCGGAAAATATTGACATGGAGACGCAGATCCCAAATCATGCACATGGCGATCCATTATTTCTTGTTAGCAGTGAAGAGGTCTGCCCACGAAGTCCTGGCTCGGGTCGATCGAGCCTGTTGACCTCGGACGCGTGTAGATTCGCAACCTAGTCGAATGGACCACGCCCGTCGATTCGCACCAGTCCACTAGCAATCGGGCTTGATTGGGGCTTTACTCGATTTTCCTAAAAGTGATGAGCACACACATTAGTAGCATGGAGGCACTAGGACAGGTATCAATCACAATCTGCATGCACAATCTGCCCTTGCTCCCGGGCAAAGCCCAAATCATCGTGCTGAAACTGAGAGATCTCCCCCACGTTCTCCTCCGCCTCCCTACCCGTTCCCGCGCGTGGCGGTGGCACCAGGAGGCTCGCTGCCGCACGCCAGGAATATACAGCAGCTGCAACAGGGCATTGTCAACCGATGTTTCCGAGCCAAATTTTCTCCGCACCGCGACGCACCGCACCCGGGTTTCCCGAAGAAGGCTGGGCGCCGGCCGACTTCCCATGCGTTCCACGGAGCGCTCCCGGTCGCTGTCCACCCCTCTTTTCCTCTCCGGGCCCGTCACGTCGGCGCGCGCCGCTGCCGTCCGAGACGACAAAACTGGGAGCAGATAAGCACACCTCTCATGAATCATGATCAGTAATTCCCTCAAACCCCAACAGGAGAGGGGAGAGCTCCTTTCCATCAGCACACTAGACTAGACTAGATTCCCGGCCACGGGCACACATTGCTGATTGGCTCGAGTCTTGACCAGTACGGAGTATTAGGGCATGACCAATGCATAGTTTCAAGGTGATGCCTCACATGTCATGTAGGATTGGATAACAGAAAAAATAGATTCGGATGGGGAAGCGAGATCCTCTTCAAGAGGCGGTTGCTTAGAAAGAAAAAGTGTGGTCCGATACATAAGGTTGAAAAAGTTAAAGTGAAAAGGAGGGATGCATGTGTAATGAGAGCCACTTTCTATTCTTTGATGAGACCTACTAGTAGTAGCTTGCATTGAGAAGAAAAAATAAACACATATGGCTCAAATTACTTTTTATCATGAGACATCTATATCCATACGTCATCATTGTACATGGCCTTAACGTGGAAACATTCCATCGAGACAGGCCGGGATAAGCATGACAGAGGTGCGACGTGGACGAATGGGCGATGCTGGAAGGTTAGCTTAACCAACTAAATGGAATGGATCAGGCCGGACCTTGTGAGTGACGCCTGCACTGCACTAAGGCACTAGCCTGGGCAAAAGGCACCGATAATGCAGCTGCCAGCAGCAAAGCACCCGTATTCGCGCCCAAACAGTGATGTGATGAGACGCTGGAAAGACGGTCGCTAACAAACTGGCCGGGTTGGTGCGGCGAGCCATCCGTCCGGCTCCATCAACCAGCTTTGCCATGTGAGCTCCTGCGAGCGAGCGGCAAATTTGATAAATTTAACAACGAAATTAAATCACAGAATAAACTGCTCGTGAAATTATTTTATGCGGCTGATCTTTTTGTGTGACGCCCGACACGAAGGCGTCACACTACATTATGCAACGTCTCACAGATAGGCGCTACACGCCTGGCTAACGTTGCACCCCAAACTGCCTAAAAATTGCTAAGTCGTTGTGCAGAGCCTACGAGCTAGGCGCTGCACTGTATAATGTGGCGCCTAGCTCTCAGGCGCTGCACTAGTGGTTGCACTATAAAATGAAGCAACCACTAGTGCAACGCCTAGAAGCTAGGCGCCACACTATACAGTGTGGCGCCTAGCTCTCAGGCACTGCACGCTGACTTAGTAATTTTCGGATCACATGGGTGCGACGCTGGCCAGGCGTGTAACGCCTATCTGTGAGGCGTTGCACAGTGTAGTATGACGCCTTCGTGTCGGGCGTCACATAAAAAAATCAGCTGCGTGAAATAGTTTCACGAGACAGTTCATTCTATGATTTGATTTCGTTCATAGGTCAAATTTATCAATTTTGCCCGAACAAGCCAGCGTCCCGCACCCAACCTCGTACCCGGGCTGGGTTGAGGACGAGCCGCTGAGCGGCTCGTCGAACCGGCCCGGGCGTATAGCATCCACAGACAGGTGCTCGCGACCGACGCAAACGCAACGCTCTTCCGTGTGCCCCGTCATCGCAGAGGACGAAAGGGAAGGTTCTCTGGCCTAGCGCACTAGCCCAGGCAATTCCGTCCGTCAATTGGGTCCGCATCATTGAACCAACGCCGAGCTTTGACGGATCACCCGCGATTAATGAGCGCTCGTCCTACATCTACAGCTCAATTTCGAGCAAGTAGTAGGAGTACAATTCTTCTATTTTCAGGACAGTTTTGTTCGATTATTGCGGACCGAATTGAGGAATGCATGCGGCGGCAAATCACACTCTAAAAATGCGCTGACATCTCATGACATCGTGCATCACTCAACAAACAGATATCTCTGCTACTTAAAAAGAACGTAAGGTTCCCATTTCACCTCTCTTTCGTCTAACCTTTCATATATACGTCCCACTCTTTCCTTATCCTCTTTGATTTTTCCTCCCATATTTGATTTTTCTCCCATCTATTCATTTGTCTCTTGTTTATTACCTTACCAAAATAAACACATATTTGCTGGCAAGTCATTAAATTCTTATCAAATAAGTGCTTAATAATAAAATGACAGATAAATCACGGTGATTGCATACAAAGATTTGGTAAGATTTTAGCGTATCAATATAATAATATACGTGGATTCTAAAAAACAATAATACAATAATAGACATGCAGTCAGGAGCTAATCTACTAGAATGTTTATACTCCCGTTGCAAGGCACGTGCAATTGTTAGTTATGTTAGAATTGTTTAACACCTGCAAAAATATTACTACGTCTAAATCATAATAAAAAAATTGTTTATTAATTGTTCATGCACAATAATTTTTTTGAGAATTATAATGAAAAAGATAGTACCCGTTAATAACAGGTGCTTGATAGTTGGACACAAATAGTGCTATGCTACATAGTCCCTCAACCTAGCCAACATTGGTTCGTGAAAATTTGTGTTACCTCTGTAGTGAAGCAAAAAACATTGTATACTAAAATGGACTCTACTTTTTACGGTATAATGCGATATGTTTTGGGCATCACTAAGCAACTCCAACAAAGGCTTGAAGAAATACTCACAACTAGATTGATATTTCTATGATTTAAATTCCACACACCTTTAGTACACTTCTAAAATACGTTTATATTTTTTTTGCAGTACATATTTTCATGGCAACATGAAGGATTTTAAAGAGTTTGTTCATGTCATCATGGCTGGCGGTGTGTCGTGGAATGAGAGGGGTCTTGAGCAATTGGGTTAGGGAAGTATGGTTTTTTTCACCCGATGCAACGCACGGGCCCTTTTGCTAATATGAATACTTTTGCTAATATGAATATGAAATGCACTCCACGAAAGTGAAGAGTGAGTTAAATGTGTTCATGCCTGAGAGCTGCATAGCGGAGTGGAGTGGAGCGGGGCAGATTTTTTTTTTGGGCAGATTAATTAATCAATTGGAACTCCCGATGGAGGGCATCTCGAGATCTCCAAACACTGCGTGCTTGCTAGCTGGACAACAAGGCTGGTACTAGTACTACTAGTATCCTGGCAGAAAGTAATTCCGCCAGTGATAGATTAATCTCGAGTCAAACCCAAGTAATCTTGTTTAACCTGCCACCACCCAGACCCGGGCACCCACCCTGATTGATTGGTTACCAACACGGAGCAAGAAATCGGAATTGCGAACTGAAATGAGGAAACAAAAGTAGAAATGTGCAATTCAGAAGAAGTGATAGTGGTCTCTGACAAGCTGTAACAACATTCGACGATGGTGATTTCGAGCCGAACATGCTGTTATCTCCTTTTTTCCGGGTTTTACAGAAAATGTGCAGAGGCCAGAGGGATCTATCTATGTCTGGATCCTATCTCAGCTGCAGTAGCTCCTTTTCCCGGCGAGGTGGCCGGCGGCGAGCTGAGAGGCGGTCAGATGGGGAGACCGGCGGCGCGGTCTCAGAAGATGTCGAGGACGTCGAGGATGGCGGCGTTGCAGAGCGGGCAGCGGCCGCGGCCGGCGAGGAGCTCGCGGGCGCAGGCGCGGCAGAAGGTGTGGCCGCACGGGATGAAGGCCGCGCCCTTGGCCCGCGCCATGCACACGCAGCAGCAGCCGGCGCCTCGCCCCGGCTCCGGCAGCTCCGCGTCGTCCTCCGGCACCAGCGCGTCCTGCGACGACGGCTCCGACGCGGCGACCGCCGGGTCCTGCTCCTGCTCCTGCTGTGCCGTCGCGCCGGCGCTCCACTGCCTCTCCGTCTGCTCCAGCAGCGCCATGAGGGACACCCGCTCCCCCTGCTCCTCCTCTTCCTCCGCCGCCTGATCCGTCGGCGGCTGAGGCGGCGACGCCTCCGGAGGTGTCACCGGCGCGGCCACGGGTCTAGTCAACGCGGGGCCCGGGGCCGGCAGGGACACCGCGCGGCGGACGAACGGGTCGCCGACGCCCGTTGCGGAGACCACGGCGTGCGAGGCGGGGGGAGCCGGCTGGTCGTCGCGGATGATGTCGAGCAGCGTCCGCGCGGCGGCGGCAGCGACGGCGGCGCTGGAGGAGGGCGGCGAGGAGGAGGCCCGGCGGTCGGCCTGCATGGCGGAGGCGAGGGTGACCGCGGCGGCGCGGCGGCCGTCGTCCTCGTCGCGCAGCTTGAGGAGGTCGCGGAGGTTGCAGGAGCCCGGCTGCCCCGGCGGCGCGGCGGCGGGCGGGCCCACGGCGGCCAGCTGGTCCGCCAGCGTCACGCTGCGCCGCAGCACCCTCCCCTCCATCTCGGCCGGTGTCTGGTCTGGGCAAAGGCAGTCGCCCGAGGTGGAAGAAGAGGACAAGGCGGGGAAAGGAAAGGGAAGGGAAGGGAAGCGCCTATTATTCTTCGGTCTAGCCAGCAGCGGCAGGGCGTCAGGGGTTAATGAAGGAAGGGCCTGGCGCGCGTGAGAGCGTGTATCGTATCGGCGAAGGGAGCGGGGTCTGTGGATCTTGACGATTAATCGCGGGGGGTTTCGGCTCGCGCCCGGTTGAGCACCGCGTCCTCTGGACGCATGATGACTGCAGTGCAGCAGCGGGGAGCGAGGCGAGGCGTGGGATCTGTCGGAGCCACGCTTGCGTGCCGTGCCGAGAAGGCGAGATCCATGGATGCTGCTTGGAATTTTGACGAGAATTGGTTCGATTTGAGCGATCTGGTCCGGTTTCTCAGGAATCTGGCTCCAATCGCTAGCTACTCTGAGGCCAAATCCACCGCGCGACTCTATCCTATCCGCGTAAAAGAGACAAATGAGACGGCCCAGCGCGCGGACACAAACAGACAAATGTCCGGATTCCGTCCGCTTTCGACCCATCCCCGGCCCAAACTTGCGCTCGGTTTGGGGTGAAACGGACGCGCGTGGACGGCCTCGACGCACGCCCTTGTCCCCCCCCCTCCCCCCGTGGCCCGCCTGTTAGGGACACTAGCAGTCCCTCCGCTCCCAACGCTTCACCCTCTCTCCCCGCCCCGCCCCGCCGCCGGCGCCGCCACTATTCTTCGGCCGCCTCCTCACCGCGCAGCCCCCCCCCCCCCCCCCCCCGCCGTCCGTACCAAACCACGTCTCGACATGGCCGCCACCACGCCCGCGCTTCCGCCGTAGTTTTGGTCGTCGATCGGAGGAGGTTTGGCCCTCGCCGTCCTTGCCGGTGGTAGAGGGGACACGACTGCCGGCGACATACCACGGCGGCCGAGGCAGATTCCGACGAGAGCTCCAGAGCGGCCTGTAGCCGGCCGGCAACCACCCTGCTGCGTCGAGGTGATCATCGCGGCCTCTTCGCCACCACGAGCGCAAGGTGTTCGGCCTTTTGCCAACAAAGGTATGGACAGTGGAGACGAGTTTTTCTACCATCACTTCCTTTGTTCAACGGACGATTCGTCGTCGGATGATGACGATCTTGTGGTGGCTGCACTGGTCGTTCACGACCATATTCAACGGCAGCTTCCTCGGTACAGGGGGTCAGTCCCTGGCCGTGCTCCCAACCTGAACCGCAATAGAGAGAGAGGCCACGCCCTGCTCTATGCAGATTACTTTGCCAACACCCCACTCTTCAGGCCGGATAAATTTCGTCGCCGTTTTCGTATGGCCAGGCATGTGTACAATCGTATTCGAGAGGGAGTGGTTGCTCATGACCCATACTTCGAGTGCAAGACGGATGCCCTTGGCAAGCTTGGATTCTCCTCCTACCAGAAATGCACCGCGGGCATCCGCATGCTTGCATATGGAATTCCAGACGATCTGGTGGATGAGTATGTGCGTATGAGTGAGACAACATATTTGATGTCAATGTACAAGTTTTGCCAGGCTGTGATCGAGGTCTTTGGCCCAGAGTACTTGAGACAGCCAACTGCCGCTGATACAGAGAGATTGTTGGCGACCAACGCAGCTAGAGGCTTTCCAGGTATGCTTGGCAGCATAGATTGTATGCACTGAGAGTGGAAGAACTGTCCATTTGCTTGGCAGGGCCAGTACAAGGGGCATGTTAACGGGTGCACTGTCATATTAGAAGCGGTGGCATCACAAGATCTTTGGATATGACATTCTTTTTTGGGCATGGCAGGTTCTCACAATGATATCAACGTGCTGCAGCGTTCTCCAGTCTTCGCGAGGCTTGCAGAAGGTCACTCTCCACCTGTCAACTTTGAGATCAACGGCCACCATTACAACAAGGGATACTATCTAGCAGATGGTATATATCCTCAGTGGTCAACTTTTGTGAAGACAATCTCAAAACCCCAAGGTGAGAAGAGAAAGAGATTTGCCCAAATGCAAGAGAGTGTTAGAAAGGATGTGGAACGTGCTTTTGGTGTGCTTCAATCCCGGTGGGGTATCGTTCGAAACCCTGCACTGTCATGGGATGAAAGGAAGCTTTGGGAGGTGATGACTGCTTGTGTGATCATGCACAACATGATCGTCGAGGACGAGCGTGATGAGAGTATCTTCGACTAAGGATTTGATTATCAAGGTGAAAATATTGAGCCCCTGCATCAAGACCCGGTCACATTTGAACAGTTTGCCCAATTCCACCGTGAGATGCATGATTGGCACTCATGTGAATCTTCAAAATGACTTGGTTGAGCACGTGTGGGATCACGTTGGCAACCAATAGATGTATTTGTCCATTTTATGTTCAGTCAAGACAATTTCAATTGGATTGTAAAACCTATTTTAATTTTCAGACAAATATTTGAGTTCGAAACTAGTTTTAATGTAAATTTGGGCAATTCTTGGCCCTGACGGACAAGACGGGGCAAAAGGATGCGGCCGCGCGCTGGGCGCACGACCACCGCATCCCAGGACAGGCCCGGACACGATCTCAAATTCCTACCCAAAAGGATAAAAACAGAACAAAACGGACGTCCGTTTGGAGTCGCGCGGTGGAGTTGGCCTGACGTCGCCATCTGTGCGGTACGCCGGTGCGCCGACCGACTTGCGATGCTTCTCCCTAGTCACGGCTCGCCACTCTGTTTCGATCGGGTGGAGGAACAAAGGACGGTCAAAAGGGTTAAAAAGCACATTTTCTACCCCTTGGAAGCTCCACCATATATAGCGACACTGTCGCTGGCGCTGCGGGGTGAGGAAAGTTCCAAGTCGCCATCTATCCCAGCCAACACATGCAACCTTCGCTTGCATTCCAATCTCCCTCCCTCCCTACCATCGGTGGCAGACTCGCAGTAGCATCTGCGGCCCAGAAGCAACCAAAGCAGCCCACACTCTCTACCGGAGCCACCAGCACAAACAAAGCTGCTCAACACTGCGCATTTCAACACCTAAACACCGACACGCGACAGGAACCAACTGTTGAGTACCGCCGCGGGTTTATTTTTATTCTTTTTAAGCGAAATCAGCTTCAGCCTACCAGTTCAGTAAAAGGCAGCAAGTTCTCAGAGCATGCTCCCGATACAGAAAAAACAAGTTCAGAACCCTACTTGCTTATTTTCAGACGTGTATTTAATTGCAGAATGCAAAAAATATCCAGTGTCTTCCTACGTGTATTCAATCTCGTTTCTAACAAAAAATATTCACTGTCGAACCTATCCCATGTCGTTCCGACAAGAATGACTATACTTTCATGGACAGAGAAAAATGGTTCTCTCCAGCTGACCACGCTACAAGTTGCAACCAATGCAAAATCCTGCAACTGCAATGACCCAGCCCGCCAAAATCAACAAAATTGGACTTGAAGACAGACTCTATGTAAGCAGCACGGTACACTTGGCCATCTAAACAATGCTTGCTAATCTCACCTTTCTGCTTCTTTTGTCAGCGCCTTTCTAATTGCTTAGTTGGGTAGAATGCCGGACATGCATCAGTTCATCCTCTCGTAGAAAAGCATGGAAGCCTCGCGGCTGAGAACTTTTTCTAGGGAGACTTCCTTGATGTCGAGATCGCTTGCACGAACCCACGAGGAAGAACCACTGCTCTGATGGTTGTGACCCGCCCCCCGCACATAAGCAATGTAGTGCCCTCTATTTATTTGATGCCCTTCGTGCTCAATGACACCAACTAGACGGTAGCTGCAGTTATCTTTGTCCTCAGAACTGAAGGCAAGACAAAATCAAAATAGTTAACTCATATGTAAGGATTTCAGTTAGCAAGAAACTGATGATTAGCTTGAGTACCAACAATGGCCTGTCTTTCTTGAAAACAACAAAATGCATACTCTATCAGATAAACAGACAGCACTTAAGCGACTGATTCGAATACCAAGAAATTAAGGCCACTGCAAGATGTATACCCATCTAACTTTGAAAATACTAATCCAGAACTATAATAACTTCGACAAAAATAAAAGTTGGTCAAGGTTAGGCATAACCACCAAAAAGACCAGAAAATGTCACCATAATAACTTTTCATGATATGATAAGTTTAGAACATGACCATAACTTCGCCAGTGATACACTGCTATGTTGAATAGAATTTGTGGCAGACAGCCAGTATAGCTGATACATATTCAAATATAATTATATCATTATACAAAAACTAGTTTCAATCAATGTACATGGTTCTGGTCCAAATGAGTCTGAGTGAACACTAAAATTCAGTTGATACTCAAATCGCAAAATGCATGGTACATGGTCCAAACTAGTTTCACTCAAATTGTCACCATATTTCCTTTTTCCTATGCAACAAAAATAGGATAGCTTTTCGCAAATACTCCCTCTGTAAACTAATGTAAGATCTTTTAGATCACTACTTTAGTGATCTAAAATATCTTATATTAGTTTACAGAGGGAGTAACAAATAAATAAATAGGATAGCTGTTACCTATTGGCATTTACAAGAATTGGAGCCCACAAGCACTGAAATAGATGTGATTGCAAGACTACATGGTTAAATGGGCAAGTTGTGTTCAAAGGCACAAATTAACACTGTATGCATTGGAAATGCAGTTTAGACTGATGCAGCTTCAGGGTATGTCCGGATTGTGACCAAAGTCTACCCGATTAATTTTCTGGCATGAAAAAAAAGCCTGGACTTGTCTGATGGTTGCCAACCTTTTTGGAATGCCCACGCTTTTTTGCCCACTCTAGTTTATTTTTCTAGCCAATTTTGGCCAACTCATGGGCAAGCAAAACCTCAACCAAAATTTTGGCTGGCCAACCTTTTAGTAGGGCAACCTTGGGCATAAACCAAACATGCCCTTAGATTGTCTTGCTGATTTGGTAACAAATCTTTCCCTGGTAACTATAAGACTGGTTGTTTGCTCACATTTCTTTAATCTAAATCATGTTACTCTTCCAGTGAGAAACAAGAGTGAAGATATCCTAACCTAACTCTGCTAAGGAAAATTAAGATGATCATGCCAGGAAAATTCCCACTATGCGTGCCAATCATTCATTTGCACAATCTTAAGAGCCTGTTTATTTCAGATATCTACTGATCAAGATTAAAAAAAACTAATGTGCACATAGTACACAATATTCCATACACAACGAGAACATCATGAAAAATGTACTGTCTGAATGATCCTTTGATCTACAATGCCAGCGTCTTTTAAATCTCTTTTTTTTTTCAAAGAGAAGGCATTCTATGGCAAGTAGGAAGAAACTATGAAACAAAGTAGTTATTTGCTTACTTAAAGATCAGAAACTTATCAGAATTGACATAGAAGAAAGGTATTACATATGGCTGTGTAGAAGTGTGAGAAGTCGGTACCTGGGGTCCATGAATGGTCCAAGATGAAGAATCTCCTTAAAGCTCACATGCACTCTCAGTTTAGAAAGATCATTGCTGTATCTCTTGAATGGAATGATTAATACAGCTGGTAGCTTGTTAATCAACTGTGTTTGAATTGCACAACTGTTGACATCTTTCTGCTCATTTTGGTTTTCCTCCATTTGTTGGGCAATATGATCATCCAGCATTGCCTGCTTCGCACAACCCTGATTTTGAGTGCTGGTATCCGGACTATCCTGGGCACTGAGCAGGTCAGTCTGTTTATCAGCTGGAAGCCCAGCTTCTTGTACACCTTGATCAATTTCAGCTTTTTCACTGGCTGTGCTGCAAGAGGCGGAGTCCTTTTCACCACAGCTCGTCCCTGAAGTAATTGCTTCAGTAGTTATGTTTCCAGAGAGTATAACTTGATGATGTACATCTGAACGATATGGTTGCCTACTTGGAGATTCTACGGACAAGCTATTACAGTCACTAGATCGCTCACTTGGGCATGTTTTCCTGTCTGACAGCTCAGTCTGATCTCCATCAACAGTCGTATTTATATTGGTGCTTGCCATGATCTGTTCAGCAACCTTGGAACAGTTCTCACAACGTTCCTTCACTCGACGCGCAAACAGTTCCAGGCAGTCCTCAATCGACACAAGAGAGTTCATATGTCCGGCCTCATCATGAACAATATCACTGCTCTGAGCTTCCTCCTTTTCTTTGGTAGTAACTTTTACTGAGTAAGTCGTCTCCTTATCTTCTGGATTACGAGAATCTATTGTTGCTTCCTCCATTCCTTCAGTGTCATCAAATAAGTCAGGAATGAAATCCAAAATTTCTATTGGCACCCCATTGATCTCTTGTGGGACATCATTCTTCCGAGTCTGCATATGACCGTGTACAACATCCTTCACTTCGCTAGAATCTGCAGATTCAAACATACAGGGCTTAGTATTAGCAAGACCATGCAACCAGAAGCCCTCACTCATCCTTTGCATAGAATCTTTATTGTCCACACTTTAAGCTGTTTATCTTTTTCGACAGTATCCAAACACGCTTAAGTTAACCAACCATTTGGAGTAACACCAACTGTATGATGGTAAGGACTAAAGACCCTGGGCTTCCCATGGCAGTTTGAATTACTACACTACGGTGAACACCTTTGCCATGTTAAGACTGCTGAAACATCCTGTCGGATTTTATGTAGCCACCCCAAAGGTTATCCTGCTATTTCTTCTATCCATGTGTAAAACGTCCATAACAATTACCATCATAACAATTGTGCACACTTTAAGCTGTTTATTTTTTTCCGACGGTATCCAAACACACTTAAGTTGACCAACCATTTGGAGTAACACCTACTGTATGATGGTAAGGACCCTGGTCTTCCCATGGCAGTTTCAGTTTGAACTACTACGCTACGGTGAACACCTTTGCCATGTTAAGACTGCTGAAACATCCTGTCGGATTTTATGTAGCCACCCAAAAAGATTTTCCTGCTATTTCTTTTATCCATGTGTAAAACGTCCATAACAGTTCTCTGCTTAGCTAGTAATGAAGTCCCATTCCAAAAAGTACCATTTGCTTGTTTTCAGAGAAATAGCAAATAATACTAACACAATTCTGCATGTTCCTGCATTCTTTCCTCAAAAGTTGTATGATCTCAGAGGTTCACCATTGCCTTTTAAGTTGAGTACAGGAGTGCATACACTTACCAACTTGCAATGGCCTGGGGGTTTTCTCCATTGCCCCATCTCCCAATCCTGAACCCGAAATAGGAGATGGTCAGTCGGGTGGTGATGCCGATGAGGGGCGACGGAGGGGGCGACGGGAGGGGCGCCGAGGGCGCCCGACCGGTGAGCACCGGATCGGGGGTCGCGGCTAGGCCTCACGTCGGTGGCCGCTTCTGGGCATTGGCCGGTGCCGACGAGGATGACGCAGACGGGGAAGAGGATCCAGAGGCCACTCCACCAACGCCCACTCCATCGGACCTCTTCTGCGAGTTCTTCAATGCGGGATACGACGAGGACGACGTAGCCTCGACGGTGGATCGGGTCTTGCCGGTGGAGGATCAGGCAAGGGTTGGCCTTCATGCGAGCGAGAGGACGGAGATGGTTAGACGCGTAGTGCATCGGCGAACGGCGGCGACGACACTCCGGCCATGGAAGGGTCCCCTTCCCAAGGTTAGTCTACCAAACCTAACGCTTCTCGATATGATTCATCCAGATTCTTGGATCCAAGTCAAAAGGAAGAAGAGGCCGACCCGTCCGGGAAGTGTGCCGGCGGCGGCCGCAGCGAGATCGCCGGCGAGGCATGCCAGCGAGATCTCGCGGATGAGAGACGATCGTTTGAACGATCTGTTGGGCCGAACGGTCGGTGGGCCGGTTCTGAGTGAGCCGGGCCCTGTACTCCCTGGGCCTACGTCAATCGGGTATGAGGCCCAGATTGAACGCGAGAATACGGCGGTTCAGGTCGAACGTGATTGCCTGATCGACGTAGCGCCTCAGAGACATCGGGCGACGGGTCCTAGGGTTTTTCCACGTTCGACGAGGCCGCGCTTCTGTGACCGAGGGGCGAGCCGTGCTCGCCGGATTCCTTCGCTCTGAAGCATGGCGGGCGGAGGACCGCCGCCGGCCAAAACCAGCTGCCAGGTAGGCGCGACTGGCGGCGTCGGGCGCGGAGGTCCGCCGGTGCCGGGTGGTGGCGGACGCGGCGGGGCGCCGGCAGCGCAGGGCGCAGGACGGGGACGTGCTGGCGCGCTGCCCGGTGATAGACGCGTGGCCGCCCCCACGCTGCCCGGCCAGGCGGCTCCGGGGGGGATCGGCTACCGACCTCCACCGCATGGGGGCTTGCCCAGGACCGGCGCTGCAGGACGCGGGATACAGCAGCCGGGGAATCGATCTCCAGGGCCTGCCGGGGGCCGTGGTGACCTTCGGCCGCCGGCACCTCCTCCCGTGGCTGCTGCAGGGCGGGGCAACCCAACGGCGAAGCAACCAGCTATGGGTGGGCAGCTCCGTCCCACGGCAGTTCAGACCGGGGCTAGGCCGCCTCTTTTTGTGGCTAGACAGTCGCACAACGCGGCGGCTCCGGTCCTACAGCAGGCGCAGTTTCAGGACGCTACGGCAGCAGGGGGAGTTTCGGAGGTGCCTCGAGGAAAGTGGGGAGATGATGGGCTTAACGCGTATGGAGACGAACAACACCGGGGGTCCTCGTCCACAGGTGGTGGGCGGGGATATGCTTGGCAGAGTGATGGCTCCACAGAGAGACCCTTCCTGGGGCCGATGGGAGGCTTCGTCGAAGGGGCATCAGGACCGGCTAACAGAAACCGCGGTGGTTTCCGTGGTAACCGTGGCCGGGGTGGTCGCTACCGCCCTAGACAGCATCCTGTGGTTGTGGATCAGACAGCGGTTGATGAGGGCACTCAGGAGATGGCCATAGAGGTGGCTACGGCTACGACTGAGGCGGTTGCCTCGGATGAGGTCGTGTCGGTGGAGGGCTCTGACAGGACCGAGCTGGACCGGGCGGCTAAGTATGCTCGAAAGAAAGAAAAAATGCTTTGCTATCGGTGTGGAAATAAGGGTCACTTCATTGCTGAGTGTGAGGCGGCCTTATGCGACGGGTGTGGTAAGCCAGATCATGCCTCAGGGGATTGTCCGCTTATGAGAGAGCAGCTACCCAATCTCATGATGTATGGTGTGTTTTGTTCTGAGCTTACTTTTTTTGAGTCTCCGGTCGAGAGGGAAGTCACTGATGAGGTGCGCAGTGTGACAACGGGGATTGTTAAAGTGACTAAAGGAGAAGTCTCTGAAGTCCAGGTTGTGCAGCGGCTGCGGGAGCTGGCCCCGGGCGACTTCCTCTGGGAGCTAGTCAGTCTTGAGCCTAACGCGTTCAGAGTGGAGTTTCCTTCGGTAGAGGATTTACAGAGGTTACTCAGTTTTGGGATGTGTAAGGTGCCAGGTACGGAGGGCATTCTTGAGTTTCAGGAGTGGAAATTGACTGAGCCCCAGGGAAAGCCACTAACCCAGGCCTGGTTGCGTTTTTCGGGAGCTCCTCACAGACCTATGCAGGATGCCAGGGTGGTGGCTAGTCTGGCTGTTTTGGTTGGAAAGCCAGAACGTGTTGATATGGTCTTCACCAGAGCTCAGGGGTTGGCTCGCATTTTTGTCAGCATTTTGGATATTGAATTTGTTCCTGATATGGTGAAGTGGGCTTATCGAGGTCAGGTGTATAACATTCAGATTGAATTTGAGGATGACAGTTTGTTTGGTGAGGCACCTGCTGCCGTTGATGTTGACATGCACAAGGGTGATGATGGCATGGGGCGCAAGGAGCCTGAGAGTGCTGATTCTGGTCGAGAGGAGGACAGACCGGGGTCCGTGGCTAAGACCACTGGAGGCCCGACCGCGCCAACATCTTCTGTACCGTCGACCACACTACGATTTGGGTCCCTTCAGTTTTCATCTGCACCTCCGAGATTATGGAGTGAGCGGGTGGAGTCTCCTGAGGAGTTTGAGTGCTCCTTACCTGAGTTGGATCTAGATGACCACAGTGTCCAGGATCGGGGAGTGGAGGGAGATTCGGAGACGGCGTTCTCGCCTCCCTCACAGGCTCCTGTGACGATGGAGATACAGGTGACTTCGAGCGTGGTGGGTTTAAGGCAGGAGGCCTTGGCCCATCACCCTTCTGCCGCTCAGGTCGGGTTTCCGGAGAGGGAGGTGCCCTCTTTGTGGGAGCGACCGGGGGCGGACGCTTCGGTTGAGCGCTCTAGAGTTTGTCCGGAGCAGGTGGCTCAGGTGGCGCTTCCTGCGACGGCGTTGGCCGTTCCCGGGGGAGGTCGTATGGGGCAGGAGGCTCCCCACACCTCCCCCTCGGCTTCGACGGAGGCAGCTGCGACTGTAGTGCTTGGCGGGAGTCCGGGGAAGGTGTCCCCGGTCCATCCTTCCTCCTCTGCGGTTGGGACGGTGGCTCCCACCGCCCTGAGGGGTGCGGCGGAGGGGGCGGCCGGCCAGGCGGCGCTGGCTTTGACTTCACCTAGCCGCCTGACTGCCGGCATCGGGAGTATTCCCTCTCAACCTTCTGCGTGTACTGCTTCTCGAGAGGAGGTTATTGCTTTCGGCGGAATCCCTGATCCGGTTTCTGAGGGACGACGGATGAGTTCCCGTCTACAGGACCAACCGGAGGTTGATGACATGCAGCAGAGGTGCGCAAGGAGAGCGGCCAAGCTTCGTGACATCGAGGTCACTACTGGTATGTCAGTCAATTTATCCAATTCTATTATGCATTTCTCTACGGATGAGATTATTCATAATGCAACTAAAGTAGGGGTTTCGCTAGGAAATAATAATTCTGAAATCTCCACCTCGGTTAATGATCTTCTAGATTTGGAAGCGGAACGCGCCTTAGAAACCATTCGCAACCTAGCGGCAGTAAGGCCTATGAATGATGCGGAGATTGATGCGTTGGGGGTGAGAGTGTTAGACAATTTGTGTGCGGACCTTGAACCAAATTCAATTGGGTCTGATGTGGACGAGGTTAGTATTGATGTTGGGGATCGTCAATCACCGGATCCGCCGCCTGGTTATGAGGACCGGCCGGTGGGCACTGAACAACCTAAACGTAAGTGGAAGCGGAAGGTGTATCCAGCTTCCGCAGTATGTAGAAGTGCTAGAATTCGTACGGCCAAAAAATTTCATGATGATCTATGAAAGGAATTTTTTGGAATAGCAGAGGTCTTAAGGACTTGGCTAAAAGAAGGTTTCTCGCTGAGGAGTCTCTGGAGCGCCGTCTAGATTTCATTGCTCTCTCCGAAACTGGAAGAGATAATTTTGCTCCTCAGTTTCTTGCTTCTCTTGTCGGTGGTATCGATTTTGACTGGCATTGCCTGCCTCCACGTGGACGATCGGGAGGAATCTTACTGGGAGTGAGATGCGATTCTCTTGAGGTCAGGACTGTGGTGATGGGGGACTTTGCGGTTAAGTTTCGGGTTAGGTCAAAAGTTGATGGATTCGACTGGGCTTTAGTGGCGGTTTACGGAGCCGCACAACCGGAGCTTAAACCGGAATTTCTTGCGGATCTTGTTCGAATCTGTGGATCCGAACAGCTCCCAATGCTAGTCGGGGGTGATTTCAATATCATTCGAAGGAGAGAGGAGAAGAACAATGATAACTTCGACGGGAGATGGTCATTTATGTTTAACACCATTATTGAGAGCTTGGATCTGAGGGAGATAGAGCTTTCTGGCAGAAAGTTTACCTGGGCTAATGCTCTGCCAAACCCAACATATGAAAAGCTTGATCGTGTGCTGGCTAGTGTAGAGTGGGAACATAAATTCCCTCTGGTTACGGTACAAGCTTTAACGAGAGGCATATCCGATCACACACCACTGTTTGTGGACTCCGGGGAGTCCAACTATGTGGGAAACAAGAACACTTTCTCATTCGAGATGGCCTGGTTCGAACGTGAAGGTTTCTTAGACCTCGTTGCCAGGGAATGGGATAAGGGGGGTGGAGGTAAAACGGCGGTTGAACGTTGGCAGAACAAAATAAGGCACTTAAGAAGTTTCTTACGAGGGTGGGCTAAGCACCTAAGTGGGGCTTATAAGATCGAAAAGGATAGACTCCTAGCTCTTACTCAGGCCCTAGATACAAAAGCTGAATCTTCAATTCTGCTACCCGTCGAGCTCCAGGTTAAGAACGAGGCTGAGAAGAGGTTGAAAGAACTTCTCCGCGAGGAAGAGTTGAAGTGGGCGTTGCGCGCTAAGGTCCGCAAAGTAGTCCAAGGGGATGCCAATACTCAATTCTTTCACCTGATTGCGAATGGCAAGCACCGTAAGAAACGTATTTTCCAGCTAGAGCAAGATGAAGGCACAATTATTGGGCAGGATAATCTCAAAGCATACATCACTGAGTATTATAGACAGTTATTCGGGCCGCCGGAGGTTAATTCCGTGTCCTTGGATGAGTCCAGGACTGATGATGTTCCTCAGTTGTCGGTAGCCGATAATGAGATTTTGCTGGCCCCATTTACGGAGAAGGAGGTGTTTGATGCTATAGCACAAATGAAAAACAATAAGGCTCCCGGACCGGATGGGTTTCCGGCTGAGTTCTATAAAAAGTGCTGGCACATTATTAAGGGGGATCTGCTACCTATGTT
The DNA here is from genome assembly GCF_018294505.1 of Triticum aestivum. Lineage (NCBI taxonomy): Eukaryota > Viridiplantae > Streptophyta > Magnoliopsida > Poales > Poaceae > Triticum > Triticum aestivum. Next base: position 251,791,911 of record NC_057812.1, read on the forward strand.
TACCGATCTTTTCTCGGGACAGCTACAACTGTTTCACTTGATTTTCGGAACCATCACATTACTCCCTAAGAGAACGGAGGCTGTGCGCATTGAGCAGTTCAGGCTGATTTGCCTACTCAATGTTAGTTTCAAAATATTCACCAAGGTCGGGACGAACAGGCTCTCACAGATTGCGCTTTCTGTGGTGCAACAGTCTCAAACTGCTTTTATGCCGGATAGAAACATCCTTGAAGGGGTGGTTGTCCTGCATGAAACGCTCCATGAAATTCATTCTAAAAAATTAGATGGAGTAATTTTTAAGGTGGATTTCGAAAAGGCGTATGATAAGGTTAAGTGGCCATTCCTGCAGCAGGCATTGCGTATGAAAGGTTTTGATGATGCCTGGCGCCATCAGGTGGAATCTTTTACGCAAAAAGGGAGTGTTGGTATTAAAGTAAATGACGATATAGGTCATTACTTCCAAACTCACAAGGGCCTCAGGCAAGGAGATCCAATGTCCCCTATCTTGTTTAACATCGTGGTGGATATGTTAGCAATTTTGATAGGAAGGGCGAAGGACAATGGACAAGTGGGTGGCCTAGTACCTCATCTGGTTGATGGA